>NC_135218.1:24785100-24837600 GCF_052324685.1 Brachyhypopomus gauderio | reverse complement strand
TCCGTTAACAACATACACAAAGCCCAGTGGACAACAGTTTCTTGTGCTTAAAACCAGCGAGCTCGAGTGAGAAGCAGCTGAGATTTGGGCTGGCGATCGGTTCAGTGATCCTAGAAGTGCTGGCGACCTCAGAAGAACAAAACAACCTTAGCTTGAGACCCAAGTGTGGTTTTGGGGGTTCTGGTTGCTACGCTGCAATTTTCTGTTTGCTCTCATCAAATATTGTATAGCTTTTTTTTTAAAGCACCGTTTAAAGCAGCATTACGTCAGAGCTAGTAATGATTTAGCGCTGGCCCCGGGCGAGATGGAGAGACCCCAGAATCATTCTGTGGCCGGCAGTGTCACAGCACTTGGGCTCCCATCAAGAAGCATCTTTGTTGGATTTTAAAGATGACTGGAGACCACAGAAACCAAGGCACAGAAACCAAGGCTCCCCACTAGTGAACACTCCCCTCACCCAAGGCCCTTTACAGAACCCTCCAAAACTCTCTCTGCTTTTTGTGTTCTCTATTGCTTTCTTTTTCTCTCGCTCCCTCTCTCCTTCTCCTGATCTCTCCCTCCCTCCCTCCATCTTTCTTTCTCTTTCATTCTGTGTGTGTCTCTCAATCTCCCTCTCTCTCCCCCTCTCTCTCTCTTTCTCTCGCCCTCTCTTTCTTTCATTCTGTGCGTCTCTCAATCTCCCTCGCTCCCTCCCTCTTTCTTTGTTTCTTTCTTTCATTCTATGTGTGTCTCAATCTCCCTCTCTCTCTCCCCCTCTGTCTCCCTCTCCCTATCTTTCTCTCCCCCTCTCTCTCCCTCTCGATCTCTCTTTCTCTCCCCCTCTCCCCTCCCTCTCTCTCTCCACCCTTCTTTTTTCTCTTTCGTCCTTTCTGCTATTGTCTGTCCACCTCTATTCTCGGTGGCACTGGGACTCTTGGACGGAGCAGCATCAACAAGATGAACGGTGCTGTATGGGCCCACACACACACTCACACACACACACACACACACACACACACACACACACACACACACACACACACACAACCAGGCATAAACTTCAGAGCCACGGGGCAGGAGCTGGGAGGTACGCCCGCTGCCAAGGCATTAATCGCCCACTGTGCCGTCTAGAAACAATGAGAGAAATGTACTTTTTCCATGGAAGTCTTTGTGGTTCAAGCCAGGAAACCAGATCATAATGGCTGCCGAGCCCCTGCACGGCTGGGGAGGGCGGTTCAAGGCTCCGTCCACACAAGCACTTGACACTTTTCACTTATTCCCTTATTTTTCACTAAGTGTGAGCTGATGTCTCCACGTCCTTTAGCCGAGCTGTCAGGAGCGAGTGGGTTCACACAGTGTAGCACCTCCAGTGATCGCTCACGCCGGCCATACACGAGCGGACACTGTCACTGAGATGATTCACCCCTGGGCACTTTTGCAGTGTGAGGTAGTGTCATGTGTCTGGGAACAACATTTTCTATTGTACTCTGGGACTGGTGTCAAAATATGACAGTTGGAAGTTTCAGTAACATGAAAATAATTTCCTGTACAGCACATACAAAAGCACATTTAGTTCAAATTGAGAGATAGATGGAGCTTTATATGTGATAGGAACCGCCACCCCCGTGGGCCCTCACGAGGTCCTCAGGCCCAGACAGCCCCAGTTAGGGTGTCCTCGGAGACGCCTGCCACATCTCTTTGCTGATCGTGTTACATGATGAAAGTGTGATTGATGAACTGAGGATTCTTCTCCACGCAGGCAGCACGGAAGACCCACAGCTGAGGTTGGGGATTTAGAGGGACCAACTTGACATGTTTGTTTATGTAACACGTTGCATTAGCTTGGCTTGGCTGCTGATTCTTCTCTCAGATCTTGGACAAATGAATGAATTGTTACTACTTGGTGGGAGTGGACAAACTCGGTGGGTGTGGCAACTTAGTATATGCATGCATAGTCTGGCAATGTTAACCATGTGAAGGTATAAAGGCAAATTTTATTTATGGAAACTATTTATAAGTTAAGCATGGCTGTCACCTACAGAACAGCCAACTTGGCACTTTTTGTTTGAATTCTCCTTTAAAGCAACATTAGCATGCTTTAATGTCTACTTCATTAATAATTGAATATGTAGCAATGCATCTGTTTGACGTGATTGGCTGGCTGCTGGTGTCACATTTCTGAACACATGAATCTTTCACCTTCTGTCTCTCCTTCGCCTTCGACGATTGCTCTCAAAATTTTAACATTTTAACATCCACAAATTGTACAACGGCAAGAACGGGTCGCGCTGCCATACATGTTTAAAAAAGGCCCATACGCCAGTTGCTCCCTGGAGAGGGAGTGATGTTAGTGAAACTGTAAACCTAACCGGAGCACTTTTGCAGTTTTAATGTTTTTCTTCTATAAAACATCTGTTTGGACTCTCTGTGCCACAGTACCAAATTTCTTGCGCCCCCAGTCGGAGCAGTAAAAGGTCGGAGGAACAGGGCTGGGGGTTTCGGCTGGCACTGTGCCAGACTGAAGGGGGAAAAGGGTATTTTCCCCGTGTTCCCCTATAGATCCATATAGAGTGTTGAAGTTCCCTTATAATAGCAGCACAAAAGCTTACGCTTAGAATTGTGGGATGTCACCCATCTCTGGCATGATCTAAAGGCTTCTTCATACACACACACACACACACACACACACAGATGCAGCTCTCGGAGCTAATTATAGTTGAAAGAATTTGATGAGGTGAACAATTTGTTTGTCATTCATTTTGATATGTGTGATTCATGGGCACATACCTGCGTGCTTTGAAAATGAAAGCTAGACAGTAAAAGGTGGATGGTTAAATCTAGACGGTGGCGGCTAGACGGTGCATCATAGAGTGACTGTGAGGTGGGGGGGGTGGGGTATTCTCCATAGTAGCGACAAACAAAACCAAACACACACTGGCAGGCTAAGACGATGACAATACCACCTGTGTGGGTTTAAATAAGGGGAAGACACAAAACGCAAACAAAGCACAGGTGCAAGCGGCCAGGTGACTGGGAGCAGTGCAGGTGACTTAGTCCTGTTAAATGATAATAATAATGTAATAAGTAATAATGATGATAATAATAATTATGTGTGTGTGTGTGTGTGTGTGTGTGTGTATATGAGGATGTGTGAGTGTGGGGGTGTGTGTGCGTCTCTGCACATTTGTGTATGCCCAGATGGCAAGTTGGAACTCCAAAAGTTCCAAAACATGTGTGTAAATGTTCAGCTCTGCTACCTCTGAGACAGGTACAGGTACTTTTGTAAGTCGCTCTGGATAAGAGCGTCTGCTAAATGCCGTAAATGTAAAAATGTAAATGTACAGACAGAGAGGTATATGTGGTTGAGGTACGAGGTATATGTGGATGAGGTAAGAGGTATATGTGATTGAGGTAACAGGTATATGTGATTGGGGTAAGAGGTATATGTGATTGAGGTAAGAGGTATATGTGATTGAGGTAAGAGGTATATGTGGATGAGGTAAGCAGATGTCCAGTGTGTGTGCTTGCAATGCAGTTGAGTCACCAGGTATGAAAGATTTTGTAAGAGTTATTTTTCCAGATATTATTGTCTGGACTTTCCTGATTCTCTCTCTTTCTTCCTCTATCATAGACAGACAAGACATGCACATACACACACACACACACACACACACACACACACACACACACACACACACACACACACACACACACACACACACACACACACACACACACACACACAGTCACAGACAGACAGACACACACACCTGTTTTATGACATCTCTAGACGTCTAGTGAGTCTTGGGGCATATCTCTATATGAAGATACAGCTGTTTCTCCCTTACAGGGATCATTATAATAAATGTGATTTATATGTGTCTTGAGTAGGTGTCATCACTACTGCCCAGATAATGTTCCTTTATGGAGCAAGACTGTACTCTTTTTAATACTACCATTATCTGGGGGGGGGGGGGGGGGGTATGTAGGGTTGTGTATGCAGGTTTAAAAGAGTGTGTCTACATGTGAAGTCTGTGTGTTATATATATATATATATATATATATATATATATATATATATATATATATATATATATAGCTGAGTGTGTCAGCGTCTTAAATATGTGTATCTCTGGGAATATACAATATAGTATGAAAGTTTCCTTTTAACTATAATGACATGACAGACTGTAACAAAAAATATGATGATACCCAGAGATAACATGCACAAACTGCTCCTTATTCCTTCAGGGCTAGTTTTGAACAAATGCACCCCAGACTGAAATACCTATGCCCCATCTCCTCCCTCCACCACCCCCACACACCCAAACACACACTTACACACACAGACACACACATGCGTGTACCCAGACTGTTTAACCGCTGCTGGCCTGGTCCTTATCTCTCTCCCCTGTCTCTCTGCGCTGGCTGTGCAGAGTTGTAGGAAACAACAGCAGAACTAGGTCAGATAGTGCTGTGGTTTCTGCCTTTCTGTTTTTCACCATTAATCTTCTAATCGCCGCCCTGCGCCACACACTCTGACTGCAGGATGTCGTCGCCGAACTGGGCTGCTCACGGTGGGCTTCTGCCCTTTGAACCTTTCCCTTGTGTTTGATTGATTTTCCAATCTTTTAGATGCCGAGCGCAAGATTGTTTAAAAACCTTAGACGTTAGCTTTTTGCAAATATGTGTTGTTGTATGAGCTAGGTGCATTGGAAACGAAACAAACAAACAGTCCCTTTTCTCTGTTTCTGTATGTGTGAGGGGGGTGTGTGTGTTTGTGCGCGTGTGAGTTTGTGCCCCTATCAGTGAAAACACAGGCATGTAGTTTGTTGGTAGGGGGTCAAAAGCTGTCTGACCTCTGAGACTAATGCAGGACTTAGAAATGTTTCTGAAATGGTAGGAGGTTCCGAACCTTCTAAACCCAGCCATAAAGACAGGAGCACTCTGCTATCTGCTGGCCTTGCCTTAAAGCCCTCCTACACTCAGCCGTCTGCTAACCTCTGCCCTAAAGGTCTCCTACACACAGCTGTCTGCTAACCTCTGGCTTAAAGACCCCCTGCCCTAAACTCATCATCCTTCAGCTTCCGAGTCGGAGCTGTGATCTAGGGCTGAGGGGCTCGGCTGGGTCTGCGTGCTCCCTCTGGGTCCTCCTGCAGCAGGAGATCCAGGATGCGTGGGCAGGTCTGGAGCTTTGCTGTCCTCCTGTCTCTTCTAGATGTCCTTCTCCGTTAGACTCAGCCTGGCAATGTGAACACCACATCTGCTGTCTTTGATCTCAAACGTACCTTTGAACACAATGTTTTGTAACGTGTGAAGTCTTGGTTTGGTTTTTAATATGGATGTTACAGGGATTGTGAAGTGAACGTGCGTTCAATTAATGCTAATGAAAATATTAAAGATGAAATTAAACCAAGGGATTCCAAGAATTAACTGATAACGCAATGGTGTTTGAAACCAAAAAACTTTGTCTAAAACATTTTACCACACCACAGAATGCATCTGAGTGGTTACATTTTTAACAACATTTAATAAACTAACTTTTACAAATACATAACATGGTACAATATTTACAAGCATTTGTGTCACTGTCATTAAGGGGTTATGAATGTAGCTATGTAATACATACATTACAATGTGTTCACAGTTTCTTCTTCTAGACCAACTCTCTCTTTCCCCAGTGGTCTTCTAATCCTCTCCATAACTCTCGCCACGGGCTTAATCTTTATTTCAGGTGGTTCCAGACCCACAGGGAGGTAAAATATCTGTGAAGGGTTGGAAATAAATCTCTCCAAAACCAAAGAATTGGGTCTTTGTTTAAGGTTGGAGAAAATAGCTGACTCTTTATGTTTCTACTAAAAGGTAGAAGGTGAATTCAGTAAAATTTGAGCTCTGTGTGTGCAGGTATGTCTGTACTGTACATGTACGTGCCTTTGTGTGTGTGTGTGTGTGTGTGTGTGTGTGTGTGTGTGTGTGTGTGTGTGTGTGTGTGTGTGTGTGTACATGTATTTATGAAATGTACATTTACATGTAATTGATGTTAAGCAAATACCTCTAGCCTTTAAATGTACTGTTGGCTTCTATGCTGTTTCATGACTCATGTTTAAATAAACTGAGCACACACTAACATATCTCAGTGGCAAAAACAAAATTGCAAGTGTCTGTCTGAGTACACTGAGCTCAGGGATATAACTTACTAAACAATTACATTACCATAATAACCAACATCTGGTTTTCATTTGGCTTTCATCTGCTTGGCAACAGATGTAAACCGCTCTGTCAAAACATGTACAGTCATTCTCATCAAATCCTGAAAGGTGGTTTGGAGGAGCAGAGAAGACCTCTGACGGCTTCAGGCCAGACTCCAGGTTCATAAACCCACCCAGAGCCAGTCTGAGGGATCTGACGTTGGTTTTCTGACACTGTGCATGGATGGTCCACGAAGAACATACTCTCAATCACAGACTTCTGTAACGGGGTTTAGGGTAGTATCAGTGCACAAGGCACCCAGCCTGATGGACACACCCACTGCCCCATTGTTCCTCTCTGCTAACGCCCGCCACTCCACCGCGTGGCCACGCCCCAAGCCCCGCCCCCAGCGCCACTTTCACCTCTGGAAAACAAAGACCCTCCGAACCCTCCGCACTTGCGTCAGAACACACGCTTGTGTCTGAACACGCTCTTGTGTCTGAACACACACTTGTGTCTGAACACAGACTTGCGTCTGAACACACACTTGCGTCTGAACACGCTCTTGTGTCTGAACACACACTTGCGTCTGAACACGCTCTTGTGTCTGAACACACACTTGCGTCTGAACACACACTTGCGTCTGAACACACACTTGCGTCTGAACACGCTCTTGTGTCTGAACACACACTTGCGTCTGAACATGCTCTTGTGTCTGAACACACACTTGCGTCTGAACACGCTCTTGTGTCGGAACACACGCTTGCGTCTGAACACGCTCTTGTGTCTGAACACACGCTTGCGTCTGAACACACACTTGTGTCTGAACACACACTTGCGTCTGAACACGCTCTTGTGTCTGAACACAGACTTGCGTCTGAACACGCTCTTGTGTCTGAACACACACTTGCGTCTGAACACACACTTGTGTCTGAACACACACTTGCGTCTGAACACGCTCTTGTGTCTGAACACAGACTTGCGTCTGAACACGCTCTTGCGTCTGAACACACACTTGTGTCTGAACACGCTCTTGCGTCTGAACACACACTTGCGTCTGAACACGCTCTTGTGTCTGAACACACACTTGCGTCTGAACACGCTCTTGTGTCTGAACACACACTTGCGTCTGAACACACACTTGTGTCTGAACACACACTTGCGTCTGAACACGCTCTTGTGTCTGAACACAGACTTGCGTCTGAACACGCTCTTGCGTCTGAACACACACTTGTGTCTGAACACGCTCTTGCGTCTGAACACACACTTGCGTCTGAACACGCTCTTGTGTCTGAACACACACTTGCGTCTGAACACGCTCTTGTGTCTGAACAGACACTTGCGTCTGAACACGCTCTTGTGTCTGAACACGCACTTGCGTCTGAACACACACTTGTGTCTGAACACACACTTGCGTCTGAACACACACTTGTGTCTGAACACACACTTGCGTCTGAACACGCTCTTGCGTCTGAACACACACTTGCGTCTGAACACGCTCTTGCGTCTGAACACACACTTGCGTCTGAACACACACTTGTGTCTGAACACGCTCTTGCGTCTGAACACACACTTGCGTCTGAACACGCTCTTGTGTCTGAACACACACTTGCGTCTGAACACGCTCTTGTGTCTGAACACACACTTGTGTCTGAACACTCACTTGCGTCTAAACACTCACTTGTGTCTAAACACTCACTTGCGTCTAAACACTCACTTGCGTCTAAACACTCACTTGCGTCTAAACACACCTGCGTCGGAACACACACTTGTGTCTCGCCCCTTCCCCGCACCCGTCCCCGGTAGCACCATACTAAGACCCAGCGGGACCAAGCTGGGGCCGCTCTGCGTGCTTCACAGGAAGGGACGTTATCAGCCGAGGAGTTCTCCGGCCATCGCAGCATGTGTTGCTTGCTCAGGCTCAAATCGTAATGTCGCAAGCCAGTCTGAGGGAGAGGTTAACCTACGGCACGGTACATTTTCCTGTGTGGCAGAATGTGTGGTAGAGCTGCACTCTGTGATGTCTGGAGGGAGACGCGGGCATGTTACATCCTGACTCTTATCTACCCACCTCATCATGGTGAGGCTGCAACCTTCAGAAAATGATGTGTGTTTAGACGCAGGTTTCCCGTCCCCAACGTCACATTCTACCACACTGTCACAAGCGCGCCACAGAGCAACAGATCAAAGTACAGCATAACGTGTTAAATCTGGCAGTGTGATTGTAAATAGTTTTACTGAACATACAGGTTATTAAATCGAAGGCCTGTGTCGTAAAATGCCATGATTAGATTATCTGGATTTTAGAGAGAGAGACAGACACACACTGTGAAACTACATTGTCACAGTTGCGTAAATGGAATGGAAATTGTCATTAAAATAACAACAAAACAATGTCATGCCCCCCAGACCACCCCCCCCCCCCCCCCCCACGCCAACTCCTCTCCCACGTTGAAGCCCGACCACAGACTCTTTTGCAGATCTAGGTCACTGGAATTTTAATCATGATCACCTGTTGTTAATTTCCATAACCTATAAATAGTCTCTTATTGGTTTGACTCACAATAAAGTATTGCCACGGTTTTCCCCTGTGCTTACTGCGTGTTTTTGCAATCCATGTTCTGTCTCTGCTTTAGATCTTTTGGTCTTTGGATTTTGTCTTTTGGATTGCCTTTCTGTTTCCTGATTTTTGGATATAGTATACATTCTTTGATTCATACTTACAGATTATTGACATATTCCCAACAAAAACAACAACCATGAACAAAGAAACAAACAAATAAACAAAAAGCTCTGTCATGGGAGATAAAAAAGTGCTAACTAGCTGTTGAATGTTTCATTCAGCACTGTTTACTGAACAAATGGATCAAATAAAGAAGAGATAATGGTTGGCAGTGAGGAGAGAAAGAGAGCAACACAAGCTCTGGTTGATTTGTGGCATTGGTCATTCCTAGATAGATGGTGTTCCTGGATAGATGGTCATTCCTAGATAGATGGTGTTCCTGGATAGATGGTCATTCCTAGATAGATGGTGTTCCTGGATAGATGGTCATTCCTAGATATCAATACATAGTGTTCAGCTCTCCAATTTCACACATCATAAAGTGACACCTCTTATAAAACAGACTGTGACCTGCTGCAGAGGTCATACCAAACCCACGTATCCCAGCATTCTAATGTTTCTTAACGTTCAGTGTAACACACACTTCTCTGGAACTTTGTTGGACACTTTAGAGTCGAGCATTGGCAGAGTTGAAGCCAGACTGTTAGTGAAGCCTTTCTTGTGTGTGTGTGTGTGTGTGTACGCGTGTGTGTCTATGTGTGTGTGTGCGTGTGTGTGCGCACGCATGTGTGTGTGTGCGTGTGTGTGTCTATGTGTGTGCGCGCGTGTGTGTGTCTATGTCTATATGTGTATGTGTGTGTGTGTGTGTGTGTGTGTGTGTGTGTGTGTGTGCGTGTGTGTGCGTGCGTGTGCGTGTGCGTGTGCTTGTGTGTGTGTGTGTGTATGTGTGTGTGTGTTCCAGAATGTTTGTGGTTTTAGTGAAATGTTCTAAAAAAACACTCGTTCTCCAACTAAACGGATATAACAGAGAATGTAATTTTAACAGAGTTACACCAGCAGCGAAGTGTGTGCACTGAAGACATGCATTTTCCTTTATTCAAACCACATTTTGATTTTTTGTGAATATAGTTAACACAACCACACTTTTGTGTAAATGTTTGTACTGTGTGTAACAGTACTGAACTGCAAGAGAACTGTAGATTAGGATTGTCATGACAAGGCATATAGGCTCTCACATTTGAAGAAAATGTCTTTCTAAACAGACGGAATCGGAGAAAGAGTATTTTCATTATAGATCTCACAAAACATCTTTTAAAGTCGTGTGATTGTCCTTCTAGAGAGAGAGCGCATCCATCTTTACTATCATTAGTTTGTTGGTGCTGCCTAAAAAGGCCAATGAAAATGAATAAAGGAAATTGGCAGAAAAAGGTTTCCGTGACAACAACAAAACAGAAAAACATCTAGCAGGGCCACGTCTGACGTGCCGTAGCTGCTCTGTGTTACAGGCCAAACCTCAGATGAGTGAGGAAGACCCAAACCCACCCCGGCACACCGGTTCTGAGGTGTGGAGTTGGCCCATATGCTGCGTGTGTAATGCACTGAGGATTCTGAGGAGGGACAGAACACAGGAAATGAATGGAAGGATTTCTTAAAATGTTAACATATATATACAGTATAAAGATTTGTCTCAAGAGAATATGACTGGTGGAAAGTGGGCTTTGACTTTGGATTTTTGATTTGTTTTGTGACGGGCGATAAAGGAAGCTAAAGGAAGCTAAAGGAAGCTAAAGGAAGCGACCACACCAGTCTCAGGGAGTAATAGAGCTCTTTAATAAACAAAACATGCATTAACACAAACATGTGAGTATCCAAATGCAAAACAACAACCAGCAGTCAACTGGTGCATAGACGAGATATATACAGACAGACAAACGACCCTCAGGTGGCGAACTCCCTAATAGACCACGCCCACCTGAGGGAAGAACACAACGCAACAACAAGACAAACATAAATACAGCAGGGGTCTTCCATACTGTGACATGTTTCTTTTAAATGTAATACCCAGTGATTATTATCTAACAAATTAAAAAGGTTTAGAAAATGCAATGCAATGTCAGTGTACACTCTGTGTTATGTGCAAGAATCTGAACAAAAGCTCAGATCAAAGCAGTATCGAACTGAACCATCTATCAGATAAGAGCAAAAGCCATCGTGCACTCACTCCAGCACATGGGTGGAACGACGCTGCCCTTTGAAGACAGGTAACACCACCGCGCTTTCTGTGCCATCAGAACTCAGAATGAAACAAGCCCTGAGGTCTGGAGGCAAAATGCTAATGTGCACATTGTGGGCAGTATGAACGCTGAAGAAGAAGAAGAAGAAGAAAAAAACAGTGTGCTTCTGCTTCTGGCCAAGCGAGGAGGTGCAGATGGTGGTTGGAGATTCTCGTGCCTCATGCATCCTTCCTTGTAGTTTTTAGGTCACATGGGGACGTTGGTGAAGTGCCAGCCACTGGAGGGTGAACACCCCCTCCATCACCCCTCTCCTCCCATCAAGGCCGCCCCTGGACGGGCGTGGGTCCTGCTTCCCACGGGTGGATGCTGTGTATGTGCGTGGCGTTCGCCCAGGGTACCTTCCCACAAACGCTCCGTCATCCCCGCCCCCCTTACAAACCCTCCAACACCCACAAATCGCTTTCAATCTGGGTTGCACAAACAGATTTTGATTTGAGTCTCTCACGCAGCTCTCTGATTCAGAACGAAAGCCCACTGTGGTTGGAGTGTGATCATGCAGTTTTGAAAGATATGTTCCCAATGGTGTTGTTCAGTGCCCCATACTCATGCCTCTCGCATTTACTTCTCTTACATTTGTGCATCTTTCTAATAAACATTTGTGTTCCTGTCGGGTGAAATCTGTCCTGTCCCACATTACAGGAAAATCGTCTGTGCAGATCCCCCCGATAGCACTGGGAGATAAAATGTCCGGCACGTTTGAGGTGAAAAGTGACTTGGTAACACTGGAGACCTTGAAATAGGAAAGGTTCAGCAAGCCTGCGGCCATTTGCTGGAGATAGATGTTGTCTTTCTCACAGTCAAAATCAGGGAGGAGTGACATCTGGGCATATTGTAACTTGCTTCTTATCTATTTCTTGGTTTAAGCTGAAATGGATATGCCTTGATCCCAGAAATAAGAAACACACACACACACACACACACACACACACACACACACACACAAATTGGACTTGTGCCCACTGTCTTGTCCTTACCTGTCTTTGTCCCATTTTATAAATATCCACGTAATCCAACATTTACAATTTCATCAGAAGGACCAGGGTATAAGGTTGTGGTCAGAAATGAAACACTTTAGCAATGACACCTAGTGGATAAATTGCTTTGTGTGTCATGTGGGTCTTGGCACATGAATCAAGAGTTCAGAACACCACGAGTCTGTGGATGTGGGGGTGCTGGTTAACCTGTAGTAAACATCTACTTTCCAGTATTACCTGTGTACACTACGTTCCTACCCCTGACCACAGTCAAACTCTGGCATTTGAGTGTCTTGCCTGTGACTGACACTGAGGCAGAAGGAGGTTGAGTGAGTTATAGAAGAACAGAAACACAGTGAGGTACCTTCACTCAGTAGGAGCTGGCACTTCAGATGAGAGTTTTCTTACATAATCTGCATGGCCTGTTTATTTCTAAAATGGGCACTTGAGCAGCTGACATCAATTCTTTCCCACTGAGTGTTTCTCACATGCATTCTCTGTATCTCTATACGTCAGACAAAGAGAAGGAGAAAGAAAAAGAGAAAGAGAAAGAAAGACATACACAGTGGGAGACAGCACAGAAGAATTAGACTACATAGAGATATATGAAAATATAAAGAATGCTACACATTTTACAATAAATTATATAAAGAATTTTACAGATTTTACAGTTGTACACAAATCTAAAGTGGCCTGAAGAGAAAAATAATACAATTCTTCCTATAGAATGAACATATAAATAAAAAGCATGTCAAACATGGACATTTGGTATTGGCACATGTTATTTAAACTAATTAAATAGTATTTAAAATAATGTAGAATGATCAGAACTATATTAGTATTACTATTTTACTAGTAAACTTGCTTTAATCAAGTGAACTGTAACTTTCATCATCCTACCTTGGGAAAGCACTGACCTTTTGTACATGTGTTAGTCACTGTGAATCATGTGAAATGTTTGACCGCCCTTTACAAGGTGGAGATAAGCACAGACCGTTCTGCAACACTGACAACGACCGACGGCTGTTGGGGTTGTTGCTGTTGCTTCAGGGGCCGTGTGGCTGGGGCGGGGTATCGGAAGGGGCAGTTAAATACCTGAACGCTGAGGGAAATTGCCCGTACCTATATATTTTTGTTGTTATTGCAAGCAGCAGTGTTTTATTTGACAGCTTACTTCGAATGGCATATCCAAACTTGAGAACATTTCAAAATTCACCATGGACTTCATACTGCTGACTCACTGCAGAGACTAGGAGCTTGTATCCAGGCCAAAGGGGATTTATGTCCTCGACTTGATTTAATAGAGTGAGAGTCAGAAGAGTGGTACACTTTCCTTGAATACAGACAATATTCTTAAAAGCTGCTTATATTATGACTACATTTTATTTGATGAAGTAGTGAATGAGTGAAAGTGCTGGAGAGTGACTGAGTTAAGATCCTGACTTCCAGATGCAGAATGATAAAATGGTAATGGCTAATGACCCAGAGACAGTGGTGATGGACAAACAGCAGATCAGGGCGCTGCTGATAGATGTAGTAATCCCTAGTGGTCGCAACAACAGGAACAAGGAACACAAAAATCTTGAGAAATACCAAGAGCTGAAAGAAGAGCTCTGGAAGGTGAAGGAAAGAGTAGTTCCCATGGTAACCGGAGCACTAGGGGCCATGACCCCCAGACTGGGAGAACAACCACTGCAGACTGGGAGAACAACCACTGCAGACTGGGAGAACAACCACTGCAGACTGGGAGAACAGCTCCAGCAGACTGGGAGAACAGCTCCAGCAGACTGGGAGAACAGCTCCAACAGACTGGGAGAACAGCTCCAACAGACTGGGAGAACAGCTCCAACAGACTGGGCGAACAGCTCCAACAGACTGGGAGAACAGCTCCAACAGACTGGGAGAACAGCTCCAACAGACTGGGAGAACAGCTCCAGCAGACTGGGAGAACAGCTCCAACAGACTGGGCGAACAGCTCCAACAGACTGGGAGAACAGCTCCAACAGACTGGGCGAACAGCTCCAACAGACTGGGAGAACAGCTCCAACAGACTGGGCGAACAGCTCCAACAGACTGGGCGAATGGCTCCAGCAGATGTCAGGAACAACATCCATAATCTCCGTCCAGAAGAGTGAAGTTCTGGAAACATCTAAGATACTGAGCAGGACTCTGAAGCTCCAAAGCCTAGAAATAAATAGATGTATGTATTTATTTATAAATAGATGTTTGTATTTATTTTGTATATTTATGCACATAGATTTGAACCCATTATTATTTTTGAACCTTTGGATTTAAAATTTAATGGAGGTAGAAAAAACTAGCATTTTATACAAGGTCTCTAGAGAAAAATTGTAGGTCTTTCTACAAAATATTTTGTTTCTCTGGAGACGTTGTATGCAACACCACAATGTTTACATGACCTTATCATGTTTAACTACACTGCAGTTAGTCCCTAGAATGGTGTTCTTACATGCATACATACAATATTGCCATATCATATAATATTTATTTGCATTAATGTTTTCTGGAATATTGTTTATTTGTGTGTCACATAGTGTTTTTCATGTAAATACATGTTTGTTGGTCAAATCAATGACACATAAATTAAAGTACTTTTGTAAGTATATTTGGATAGGAGTGTTTGTTAAATTACCTAACTCAAATCAATTGTTGTTTTTTGTTATATGTATGTATGGCAATTAAATGTTTACTGTATAACTGTGGTTATATTACTAGAAAATTATTTCAATAGAAGTTCTTTACAAAATCACAACGCTTTTAGTTATATATGTTCAGAAAAAAAGCTCCCTTTGTGCCTTTGTCGATAACATACCTGTGTTTGTCTATATTATCTCCAACATCCATCAGCTTCCAGCACGTAGTTTGTGCCCATGAAAAAAGGTGGGCATTTTTTCAGTCTAAACATCTTAGGCTGGATAAGTTTTGCGATGCAAATCACAAGCTGTTGATATTCCAAGAGAAGACATATGACTTTGTTTAAACGTGTTTAGATTATACAGTGATATAGTGATATAGTGATATAGTCTGTCATACAGAATGGGTAATACAGATGGGTTTTAGAGCTAATGTAAGCTTAAATACTGGAAGAGTGTTTGCAGTTTCTCTTTGAGGAGATTATAGGCACACGGGCGTCCTGATCGACTGGAGCCAACAACGTTAGCTTCAATTCAGCCTGTTGGACGCTTGTATCCTTCGGTCTCTTTTCACCAGGTAGGACCTGTATGCATATAATCTGTAGTGTGGCGCCCTCTGGTGGCAAAACGCACACAGCGCACATACGGGTAAGTCAATTCAAAACAATTTCAAACAATTCATGATGGAGCGTGTTACCCTTTAGTTATTTTTTTAGACACAATAGTTAAAAAAAACAAACAAAACATTACTGAAAGAAAAAGAAGACGGTTTTGCGGGCCTTTTTCTTGAATTCGATTTTTATTGGTTATTGACAATCACGTGACCAAAACACTGTCATGGCGGCTGCCGCTGCAGTCCGAGCCAGCGTGGGGCTAACGTCAAGATTTGTTAAAGTCGCACCTGACTGCAGTATTTGTCCGTTTAATCGGCTAAATATCTGTAACAGCGCTATGTTGGGCTCTACGAGTAGCAGGTCGATCGACCGTTTCTCAGCACCAAACAGACAGCTGCAGACGTCGATAAGTGAGTCGACGGTCAAAGCTAGTATTTCTCAAGGTCTATTAGAATCTTTGTCCAACAAGAAGGATGAAGTGTGGGGTAGACGGTGTGTGGGGTAGACGATGTGTGGGGTAGACGAAGTGTGGGGTAGACGAAGTGTGGGGTAGACGGTGTGTGGGGTAGACGGTGTGTGGGGTAGACGAAGTGTGCTTGTTAATTTATTTTTGTGAGCAAGTGTTACTTGGTCTTACTCCCTAATAATCCAACAGGTTAAGAGTGAAACTTCAGTGCGTAACTCTGGCCATGCTCGGAGTAGTTTCATTAGGTTAGCTATCTTATTTCAGAATACTAAACGCGTTGCATTCACAGAGGACTGATGGCCATGGCCTGGACATCTGACCTGGTGTGTTCTCATTTCAGACCGGCACCAGAGCGACGAGGGGAGCTCGAAGATGGAAGAGACAGATCAGGATGTGTGCGTCCCTTCAGTTCTCTTTGACTTCAGATTCTTTTCTCGGATAACTTGTAACATTTTGCCAGTGAGACCTTACTGGAATACTCGTTAACCCATCGTGTTGTATCGACATACAAAACCCATCAAGCCGACTCCTGGCCAAGCCGTTCTTGAAAAACTCTCCCTTCCCATATTCATTATGTATTTTCAACTTCCCATATTCATTATGTATTTTCCCAACGTCTTCGGTACAGCACGAGTATGACACTTGTTTTCATTTGCGTCGTTCTTCTCTGAATCTCTTTTTGCTGTAGTATTAACGTGGTGTACATTGATCGGTCTGGACGGAGGATCCCAGTGAAGGCTAAAGTAGGAGAGAACGTCCTGTACCTGGCGCACAGGTACGGCGTCGATCTCGAAGGTGAGAGCTGGTTTTACGCCAGTCGGAGCCGTGGGGGTTTGGTCATTGTAGTTGTGTTGAGCATAGAAGCTAGGTTCACATTAACAAAGGGGAGGATGGCTCACAAATATCTGTAAAACAAAGAAGGTCTAAGTGGTAGATCAAGAATGAAAAGGCTCTTTCATATTTCATGACTATGATAATTTTGGGAAACAAGGCCCTGTCTCTCTAACCTGCTTGTTGTACAGACAAGTGTTTTGTCATTTTGGTGTGTCAGAGGATTGACATGTTTTACTTCAGGTTATTTTGTCTTAACACACATACTCCGCTATAAATTCCAAAATGAAGCAAAACACGAGCTTGGAATTACTAACTTGAGCTTGGAAATACCAGTATGGCACATCCAACATCAAGATGTGTGAGGGTAGCCTACACTGCAGAATCCTTTTACATTAGTTCATCCATCCCAAATCCGTTAATCCAGATTACAGTGCTGGTATTTGAACTTGTCCAAATTCTGATCCTGTTTTTTTTTTTTACTTCTCAGGGGCCTGTGATGCATCCTTGGCGTGTTCCACATGTCATGTTTATGTAAATAATGAGTACTATGATAAGCTACCTGAACCTGAGGAAAGGTAACACTGACCATTTTTGTGTCTGTTAAGATCAAACCATCCGAAATCTGAGCTTTCAAATATATTATGCAACAGTGACTCAATTTGATTCATATACAGGTGTTACAAATACATTGAATCACTACATGTGAATCAAATTCAGATAACATAGTGGTATAAAAATGTTTTGCATGTCATATACCAAAACTAATGCTGACATTAATATGATTGCCCACAATATGCTTTATAATATAATTCATTAGCAACCCATTAGATATGATGCATTCAATGACACCATCAATTATTAGCAGTCTTAATACATTGTTTTTAGTTTTCTGCTGTTTGATGGAGTATGCATGTAATATTCATGTATCCTTTAATCACCAAAGGGAGGACGACATGTTGGACATGGCTCCAATGCTACAGGAAAACTCTCGACTGGCTTGCCAGATCATTTTGACCCCCGAGCTGGATGGCATTGAGCTGACCTTGCCCAAGGTCACGCGGAACTTCTATGTAGATGGTCACGTGCCCAAACATCACTGAGAGGGGCGGAGCATAAAGGCTTGGAGTGAAGGACGAGGAAACATGGGAGACATCCACAACTCTTACACAGGAGCGAGGAGAAAAACAGAGAGCTCGCACTGAAACCTCAATCTTATTTATTTTTCTAGCGAGTGTCTGTAGAGTGTGGTAAATGGTGAATAGTTCTTTTTGAAAATGGGCCTTTTTCAAAAGAAATGGTGCATTATTTCCATGGATATGTGGACAGTGATACCATGTGGTGTCTATTTAAACAATCAAAAGGCTCTTAAAGGTCTTCTATGTTTGAAACTGTCCAAGTGTATGGATTTGCAAAGCAACACAGATATTTTGCTCAGCTGCCTCAGAAATTCTAGAATCAACCTCCAGATCGGTTGCGTAATTCCAGAATTTTCAAGGGTAGTGAAGGTGACATTCCTCGTTACACGCAACAGTTGGATGTACAGTTATGTTTTCAATTATTGTGAGTAGAGACCACAGTAACAATTACAGTTTGACACATCATAAGTGTTGGTTTAAACTCCTGACAAGCTGGTCCATGACATTTCATGACATTTTATGTAAAGCAGAACTGATTGTCGGGGTTAGGGTGGCCTGCATCATTGTCTTTTATGTTCATCTGGAAAACATACACAAGGCACTTGTACATTCTGTGGGGGATCATCTATTCGCACAAATTATGCAAATGCAGGTAAACTTTTTTTTTTTTTTTTTTTTACAGCAAATGCGTTCAATATTTGTTAAATAAAATGACTATCCTCACTGACGTGGTTTGGTCTCGAGTCAAGCCAAAAGGAACAAGAAACATTAAATAATCTATTGGCTAAAATAACGAGATTAAAGCAAGCTTGCGCACATACGTGGGAAATATTCATTGCAAGCTAAAATTTCGGTCTCCTGTGGACTTGGTTTGAAACCTGCAACACCTGGGCTCTTTGGATCACCTGACGCCACCGCCACGTGACCTTAAGTGTTTCCAAATTTGAAAGGTAAAGAAAAGGTTAGTCTGGGTCTTACAAAGGTTTAGTTATGACGCTTTTTCTTATTGTTAATTTGTATGAATGAATCTGGTCACAGGCCATTTTCGTGACTACCACGTTAAAATGATGTTTGTATATCCGGTTTTCCAGATATAAACGATTAGATTAGTGGCCTGTCTGAATTTAAAACCTCGTTTTCGATTTTGATTTAAAGCGGCGAATCTGAGGTAGAGAGAGCTCGAGACCGTTATGAGTCTCTTCAGACTTTAAATCGTAGTTTCTGAAAAGAATCTGACTGATGGATTATTGTGGTAAGTAATAACCTAAAGATGTTACAAATTTTAAAGATCTTTTCGTATTATTGGCTCGTTTAAAGAGTTTCAAGTTATACAGCATACATTCCCGGCTACTCTTGGATCGATCATAAATGTTATTTTTATTAATCGTTTTCTCTGTTTCAAATAAAATCCCATAAACTAAACGTTTATATGTACTTTATGGTATCCTGTCCAAAGTATTGACATTTAAGTAGATTATGATAACCTTCCAATACCAAGCCCCGCCTCCTCGGCTATCAGAAATATCACTGTAAAACTTCAAGCAGTTTTGTGGAGTGTTTTGCTACTGTTAGCGATGAAAACATTTTTGATTATGTTAAAATGATTCTCTCATTCTCATCAAAGAAACATGAGCTCAGGAGCTGACACTCAAGATGACCTCACAAATTCCCCTCAGAGTGCCAGAGAGAACTTGGGTCCTGAAGACCCTCATGTAACTCCGTCATCCATCTTATACCTTCTTCAGGAGGCCACCAAACTTGCTTCACCTGCTAACCAGCACCTGGATGCTAAGGGAATTGATGATGACTCCAAAGAGATTTCTGGGTCATCTTGTAGCTCTGCTCCCTTAAGCCAGAAAGTTAGTAACACTAATCCACAGCCTAGCTTGACTGGAGTTTTATCTATGCTGAACAGCGTTCAAGCCAGTTGCCCATGGGAAGTGATGAGCCTTATAAACCTTCAGTGTGAGAGGTTGCTGCACCCTGGACAATCACCTGGGGAAGATGGAGATCCCTGCAGTGGCATCTCGGACAACACTGAAGCTGAATATGGAAATGCTATGGAATGCACCTCTTGTCCTTCAGCTGTTCTACCTGATCCAATCTCTCCTAATGTGTCCTTTGGAAGAGTCTCTGCTGAAAATGATGTGAAGCCTAATGTTTGTTACTCCGTGATGCACATTATAGATGGCACTGACCAGTTACTGGTGAATCAAAGTCAGGATAATACCAGTGCAAAACACAAAGCTATAGATAATCTTGCAGAACTGATAGCGGAGAACACAGGATGCACTTTACCTTCAACCAGTGAAAGCAGTGAGAACTGTTTCCATGTCGAAACATCTGAGCTACCACTTGTAGCAAACCAAGTTGACCTTTGTGATCTGCCCCCAAAACAGTCGAACTTCCACATAGTAGAGGAACAAGGGAAAATGGTTAGTGCTTCATCTTCAGACACGCCACGAAGTCCAGCGTCTGAGATTCGTTCTGTTGACTTTACGTCAACTCTGGCTTTTGGTGACTCCAGCAAGTGCTGTACTTTCAATGCCTATGACGGCCCACAGCCTGAGATTACGGCGGTGTCTACAGCCACGCCACAGGCATCACGGGTAGATGGTCGTTCTCTATATACAACCGATCTGAACAATAATCAGGAAGGTGTTAAGGATAAGAAGCCCCAGGATCCTGAAGACTCGAAGACGGTCTCCTCTACTGAGCCAAGATGTCGTAGGCGGACACCCAGGAAGCAGGCTCACCCTGCCCGCAGCCCTGACCTCCAGGAGCCAGAGCTTCAGGGAGTCACCTTCAACATGCAGACAGAGCTGGACCACAGTACAGACCAGTGTCGGCTCCTTATCACCTCAAATTACAGGCAAGTTACTCTTCCCTTTGCACAGTGTAGCACTTGGTGTTGGATGATGTTGCCCCCCCCCCCTCCTCCTCTTAAAGCATTATAGCAGATGTGGCTGAATTGCTTGTGGTTTAATTCTGCTTATAGATGAACATATTCATCTCTAGTTTAGTGTTTTCTATGTCCTAACTAACCGGAAACAGCTAATGTGGCGCAAATTAAATTAAAGAACTAAATTGGCATAGTTCAAGCAAGAAATTAGTTTTTTTTAATAAAAAGCTGAGCGTGCAGCTGCTGCAGGGCCCCGTTCCACTGTGTGCTTCTCTCTGC
This sequence comes from Brachyhypopomus gauderio, assembly GCF_052324685.1. Taxonomy (NCBI): domain Eukaryota; kingdom Metazoa; phylum Chordata; class Actinopteri; order Gymnotiformes; family Hypopomidae; genus Brachyhypopomus; species Brachyhypopomus gauderio. The sequence continues at coordinate 24,816,716 of NC_135218.1, read as the reverse complement.
TGTATTGAGCTGTGCAGACGTGGCAGGAGGAGCAGGGGCAGCAGGGGCAGGTCAACACAGAACTCGCAGCGCCCAAGCGGTTCTGAAGAGGAAAGTGACCCGGCGAGCCTTTCCAGTGAGTACCATCAACGGCCAGCAGGCGGGGCTCTGACAACAGACTTCAGCTCAGGAAATACTGGCGGTATAATTCATTTTGTAAATCAGGGGTTTCACAACTTGTGCATAATAAATAGCATAACAGTTGCAGGATGTGGCCAGGATTCACACCCCAAGTTCTAAAATATTTTTGGTGTAGGGGTTTGTTAGATCTGGTTAAGTATTTTTAAAAAAGACTACTCGGTAATCTGTCTTGACTGGATGTAAAAGCTGTGTGTTGGTTGTAAAAGTGTCCTTGGGTTCTGATAAAGGCCCTGTGTGTATCTTCACTCATTCATAATGGTTTGGGTGTTTTGTGACTGGTCCTCTTATGTCAATCTGCACCTGTAATAGACCAAGACATTTGAGGTCAATTCGGCATCCGTGAGCAAAAACATTTTTTTTTTTTTTTGAGCAAAAACATATTTAAAGGATGTTCAGTTTTAATTACTCAAGCAAGATATTTTAGTAAAATGTTTTTCGAGGTTTTCTGTGGTTTGAACAATGATATACATTATACTCTATACAAACCTAAAAACATTTTCCTAAAAGAAAAGCTTTTTCAAAAATGTCTTGTTCTTCAGAGAAGATGTGTGCGTCTTGCTGCACAAGGAAGACTCCACTGTGGCGAGATGCTGAAGACGGAACTCCTCTCTGCAATGCCTGTGGGATCAGGTGAGCACCCCGATACCTACGTCACCTTCTGGATACACTGCAAAACTTGTTATAGTGCATAGAAACTTCAGTCAGTTTAGTGTTGCATCACATGGAGCCCAAAACAACATTAAAGTCAGTTTTGAATATATTGGTGAGTTAAATTTTATTTTGCATTTTGAGATATTCAGGGTGTTTTTTTTTTCTAATCAGCACCTTCTTTTTGTTTTAAGACCTTTTTTTTATTTTCACATTTTCAAAGATTCAAAGAATGGATTGTGGTCCATTAAATGTTCTTTATTTGCAGAGGTGTCAATTCCAGGTTCAGAAAGTAAAAGTCCTCACCAGGATTTTGCTCAAGCTTGCTAGATTTTCTAATTAGTGCAATCCAGGTAAAATTAGTGGGCACAATCCAGGAAGCATGAGCAAAATCCTGGTGAGGACTTTTACTTTCTGAACCTGGAATTGACACCTGTGTTTATTTGTGGCAGGTATAAGAAATATCGAGTGCGCTGTCTGCAGTGTTGGAACATTCCCAGGAAGGAGGCCAAGTCCAGCTCCAAATGTCTGAAGTGTGGAGATGAACTTCATGTTGCCTCTCAGAACAAACGTGCTGGCTGGTAGTATTGGGCTCCTGAATCAACATCCACAACAAAGTGTCCATCTATGTTCTAAAGTTCTCTTTCAGTCCGGCCATTTCTGTAGTCATAGCACATCAGTTTCAATTGTAGAACTCTAGTCAGGTTAAGGATTCAATTGCCTTTTGGATGGAATGAGAATTTTTCCGGGTCTTGGCTCCAGTCGGCACACAAGTCTCGTTTCTCTTCTTTGGCCAGCTAACAGAAGCTCTCAAATCCGATTAGATCCTTTGTTTCCTAATTGATTGTGGGTTCGCAATCTACTGGTGTGTGACTAGTTGCTTGAACTAGCAATTTAGACTTCAAGGTAGATACTGGATATATGTTATACTGCCTGTCTTAATGTGGTTGTTCTCTTCCGTGGAACTGATGAAAGAGTGAACAGTGAGAATGATCTGAGGTCTGTGTACTACATTATCAAATGTATGTATGTATATATGTAATGCAGGAGCCCATCATATTTTACACCAAATGTATTTGTAATGCACGAGTCTGCCATAACGTTTAGACCATTGTCATTGGCATGTGCCATCTACAGAGGTTGTTGATGTGTGTAATTTGGATCTAGAGTATGTCTGTTATTTATGTGACTTTACATCTCTGCATCCTTCCTTGTGGCTTTGTTGTTCTCTTGCACTTAACCATTGGATCAGTTATTCAAATGTATTTATTGTTTAAAAATAGTTTTTCTGTGAAATTTGATTGTTAAATATATTTTGATGTACATTTTTGGTTCTTTATTCCACTCATTCACCCCTTAAAAATTGTGAGGCTAAAGTGTTTGTGTTTGGAGTGAATTTTGTGCAATCTCGCAGCCATGTGGTGTCTTATTCATCTTCACAAGTCCATAAGAGAGGACTTCTATGTCTATTTTACATTCACTGTAAAAAGGAAAAAAACGGTTTATTAGGTGTAGACCACAACGAAAGTACGAAAATAAAGTACGATGCCGGCTTTGCTGTAGGAGTCTTGGGCTGCTGGAGTAATACTGGGGCTACCCATGAAGTTCTTGAACAGTCCAACGTTCATGTCCTTCTGTCCTGTAAATCTAATTTCTTAAGGCCCAGCTGTTAACTAGATCTGTATAATAATAACTGGGATCTAAGGTAGGCTCATCTAATTTGCGTTTGTGTCGACTGAAGATCATTCATGTGGGAATAATAATCGAATCTAAAATGAATATTTGTTTAACATTTATTTCAACTCTACTCATCAATTCTACCTTTTCGTATTTTAATCGAATAAAGAACGATATGGTTGGATACATTTTAAGTATTTTAAATGAATCATTCAACACGGTGCCTTATTAATTATAAAACTATTAGTCTATGACCGGAAAGGTGGGCTATACTGCACTAGATTTATATATTTTGCTGTGCCAGAGCTTGACTTATATTATGTGAATAATCAACAAAGGTTAATCTGCATCTTTGAAAGTTCTGTGATTTATTCGAAATCCTGTCCATTTAAACATTTCAGCGACAAAACTAATTTTGCATTTGGGTACAAGTGTTTGAACTCGGGTGAACAAGAGTTTGGCTGATATTCAAATAAAATAAAAGCCATATAATGTATGTTAAGTTATGTTTAGGCGCACGGTTAACATCCACTCAAGTTGAATCCAGAGAGTAAATGAAACACTAGTAATTCGTATAGAACTGGGAAAACAACTAGTCTTTCGATAAAATGATATACAAGTCTAATTAGACAAGCATATTTTTGGAACATTTAAGATGCATCATGAAATGAACGAGCATTACGTGGTACGGTGTATTTTTAAGAATTTACTGGCTTTAAATGGAAAAGCCCACTGCTGGGACTGCACGTCTTGGATATTTTTGGTAGGAAGTTTAGTCTCTCCCTAAAAACTGCACCATGACATCATGTCCTGATCTAACGGGTAGGGTTACATGGAGAAAGACATCCTGAGACCGTTTCCCCTTCTCGGTTAGGAAGACGCTGTTCTGACCCATAACGTAAGATAAATGTCTTTGTTGGAGTCTCCTCGCACTTAAAACTTTGATATTTGAGTGACAGAGAGGCGGAACTGGAGCTCTGCTTTAACACTTTCTTTGGTCTCCGGTTTGAATTGGGCAAAGCTTTGATTCTCTTTTTTTGTGAATGAACTTGGCCAAGGCGAACCGAGGGCATCCGAACTGCTCAGATGTGATCCCGGCGACCCAGGCAGGTGGCACCAGCTCTGTTGAAGGATTATGATCCTGGATTAAAAGCTCCATGGAAGAGCCCGATATCGACGTTGTCGGAGACTTTAACGCGGATAATATCATTACAAATTCGCCACCAAGGAAGGCGAGAAGTGATTCGGGGGAGAAGGAGGGTGACAGTAACCCAAAGTGCACGTCCTCTAACACACGAGCGGTACCGGTGAAGCCCCCGTACTCGTATATCGCCCTCATCACGATGGCCATCCTGCAGAGTCCGAGGAAGCGTCTGACCCTCAGTGAGATCTGCACTTTCATCAGTCAGCGGTTCCCCTACTACCGAGACAAGTTCCCGGCCTGGCAGAACTCCATCCGACACAACCTGTCGCTCAATGACTGCTTCGTGAAAATGCCCAGAGAGCCCGGTAACCCGGGGAAGGGCAACTACTGGACCCTCGACCCAATGTCATCTGATATGTTTGAGAACGGCAGTTTTCTGCGCCGGAGGAAACGGTTCAAGCGGCCGCATTTCACGCTCGGCACGCCGAAGGAGATCCCGCTGGAGCTGCCCGCTTTTGCTTTTGGACCTCACGGGTTGGCCAGCGCGACCTTGCAGGTTCCCAGTTTAGATGTGTATCCGGTGGGAATGGACCGTCCTCCGAGTGCGTGGTGCAGCCCGGTTATCCCACCTGTCCGCAGCCTCTTACCTGCGCTCTCCTCGCTCCTGGCCCGGACCTCCACCGCCGGACTGAAGCGGAACCTGCCACCATCTCCGCACTCGCTCGGTTCCGATCCACTTCCCACAGGTTGTGCCGGTTCTCCGAGCCCCGTCCCACGCGTTTCGTTCTTGCAGGCAGCCGGGCTTCATTCAGCTGCAGTGCCGAGTTTTTACAGTCTTCAGCAGGAATACCACAAACTGCAGGTTTTACACAACTCCGCACTGCCTAGTAAACTTTTACTGCATCTCGGAGACGCTAGTAGATAATTCCGTCTTCAAGCAGGAATAACACGTCTCCTCTTCTGAGGTTTAAATTAACCAGCCATTCTTATGCAGGTACTAATGTTTTACAAAGCTAAACGTTTTAAAGCACATTTCATAAATACGTTTTGATCTGCGGTTTAGTTTTTCACAAATCTTTAGTTATGTTAACAACAAAAAGTCGTTTGGATATTAGCTATGTCGTTTTTATGTGTTGGACACAGTTCAAATTGATCAGAATGTTTGTGACGTTCAAGAGAAAAATAATTAGCATACTATTCACGTATGAATTTTTACATTTTTATTTTACATGACATTTGCATGTTTGATTTAGTTTACTGTCGTAAATTTTCATTTCAGGTTAAATGCAGTGATTTTTTTACTACGTGCTGTATAAATGTTTTTTATACGTTTCTAATCAAAGTACAGTTAGAAATGTCTAAACAATTTACGCAGCACGCTAGTGTCAACATTCTGGAGTTTACAGTAAAGGCCTTATGAGTCTTAAACCTTCTCTAAACGTTAGTAAGCTGATGCATCAGCACATACCAAATCTACAAATTTGCAGTTGTTTGGAAGCGTTTGAAGGTTCGACTTTTGGAAAAATTCAAATAACTGGAGGCTTATACTTCTGCAAAGAGTTCACTGGTAAAGAGTTTACTGGTGTTTACTGGTAAAGAGTTTACTGGTGTTTACTGGTGAGTTTACTGTCATTTTTGTTCTGCAGCAGTTTTGCGAATGTTTCTTGAAGGCTTTTGAATAGGACAGTTCAAAATGATGTGGTGCATTGATTTGTTAAGGTATTAACACATGTCCTTTGACTTCTAAGAGCTCATTTTACACAGCACATTAAACAACAGATTGAACTACCTGTTCTGTTTTCTCGAAAGTGAAGTCAAATATATTTTTAATTGGGTTCAAAATTGTTTTTTTGGTTATATTATTGAATTAAGTCACAAACAATAGTGTGATTTAATGTATATTTTGAAGGATAATTGGGTTACACCTTTATGTTTATTTTATTATTGTAATTTTTAACAGGATTTATTGTGATCGCCTGTGTTCCTTAAGGGAAAATAGAAGTCTGAGGATATTTCAGTTTCCAGTGTTTTCAGTCGTCCAATGAAAACTCGTTTTATATATATCACATTTATAAGAGGAGACTTTCAAATTCAAGTATATTTACATTGCTTTGATCCATATCATATAAGGGACTTGGCTTTTTAAATTTTACATCATTTTGGGTTAATTAAGATTCAACTAATTAAATAAATCTTTGTTCCTGCTTAAACTAATTGAATATTGGTCTTCATTACTTTTAAGTTATATATCTGAGCAACACAGCTGCAGAAAAGAACGACCTCTTGCAAAGTCAAGGTGCCACAAGAATACTTTGGGGATACAATTTGGGAATTCAGGTTTTATTAATGAGGGGAGGTTGTTGAACACATTGGCTTGTAATTGTAATTGAACGGTTCTTGTGTGTAGATCTGCATCAAAAATGTGTTCAGTGTTATGAGAATTTCACCGTGCATAACTCCTCTGAAATGAGCTGCTGTTGGATTGTTGAATACATAAGGGTGCAATTAGTCTGTACTGTTGTATTATAGATATATAATGTTTTTTTTTTTTTTTGTGGAAATTAACTTGATGGCAAACAATCTTTTTTATCACACAAGAAGAAAAACCTATAGGACTGCGTACATATAAGCGTCTGTGCAGTCCACGTCTCTCTGAAAACTCTGGAGTAGATCTGAAACCAGTGAAAAATGTTGATGTTTGACTTTTGGAGATTTGTGTGTGCGGGAGGCAGGAATTCACACCCAAGGATTTCTGCATTCTTTCACACCGTCCCGTGTGTACCCGTAGACGGCCTGAATCAGGAACACATGCAGCGGGCACGGGCAGCCCGACTGCCCTCTTCTGGGGCATATCACATACATATGGGCCTCCAGGCTTAAAGCGCAATTGAATTTGTATCTTCTGGATATATGGGTGATGGTAATGTTGCTTTGGATGTGATTCAATACTGTTTGCTGTTATGGCCAGCAGCTCCGTGGTGCAGTTTGAACCCCCCAACTCCTGAGATGGTGGCCTTTAACCAAACTGGACTGTTCCTATTGCAGCGGTTGGTTGTTTGACCTGTGTTTGTACTGTCAAGCGCGGGGTGTTATTGGATTTGTGGGATTGGCATATTTTTAAAGAGGAGTCTGAGCGTCCCTAGATGAATAATGTTTTCCAGAATACTTTGGCGTCTCTTCTGAAAATAAACAGCTCAACGAGGTGTTGGTTTCTTTCTGAGTCTTAAACCTCAGATGAGTTGCATGTTTGTGAAGAAGACAGAAGTCTGTATGGTGTGTTCTTTCCTGCATAAATAGGGTAATACTTTATAGCAGTATATTATAAAGTATATAAAGTTTGATACTTTATGGCATTTGTTAATCATTTGTGAAGTCTCTGAGATGGGCATGGGGTCTGTTTAGAGCCCTTTGATGGAGCGGCCGAGTGTACACACATGAACACACTGAAGAGTGATTGAAGAGTGATGCAGGTCTGGTTACACCTGACCAAACAAACCAATCCATACACTGTACACTTGTGAGGAAAGGAGCATTCTCTCTCTCTCTCTGTTGCTCTTGCTCTCTGTCTCTCTCTCTCTCTCTCTCTCTCACACTCTCTCTCTGTCTCTCTCTCTCCAGTCTCTCTTGCCTCCTTCCACATAATTTTGCATATGTATGTATCAAAATGGAAAATTTGTCACTTCTAAGCTTGTGAAGACGCAGGAATTGCTCTGTTAACTCCATCTGTGGGCGTCTTGGGATTAGACATGACGTTAATCGTGGTCTGAAAGGTTTTGAATGACACGGAAATGAATATTCAATTTCTGAACTGTCTGAGTATCCACTGCAGGGCACATGAAGCTCGTATCCCAGCAGGTCTTGCCCTCGGGCCGCTCTGATCATGTTAAACAAGCGTTCCATCCTGTTATTCATTTATCTTTTCCCTCCTCTGTTAGTGCTGCCACATCTGTGAACGTTCACTGCTGACCAGACCAACTGTGGCGTAAGTGATCTCAGCCTCGGACGGACTCAACTGGAAACTTTTGGCCACTCGTTCCTGGGCTGCTGCGGCCAGCGTGATTTGCATTTGGTTCTAAAACTGTTAGACAGAAGTGTTGCCGATGAGGAACTGCTCTCGAACTGCTTCGTCTTCACACAGAGGCTGTTGTGCTGACAAGCTCAAGTACACGAAATAACATTAGGGGAGTTTACTGAGTACAGTGTGGCCTCGGGAAGAAGGTATCTCTCTCTCTCTCACACACACACACAAAGTGGGCTGTTAATCGGTAAGTCTCTCTGTGTTTGCTGTGGCTGGGGTCCATAGCCTGCGTCTTTCTGTCTTCGCTTCTCTTGCCAACCTCTCCACCCATTTTTAAGACTTATTCAATTATAATCTCCACCCCCTTCACTTTCTCTCTCTCTCTCTCACTCTCTCTGTTGTTCCCCACAGGGCCCATTAAACTCTATCACCCAACTGCAGTGTTTTACAGGACCATCTACACGACTTAAGCATGTGGGTGATATGATGAAGTGTGTGTGTGTGTGTGTGTGTGTAGGAAAAGACCCCCCTGGCAGTGCTGCGGGCAAGATGACAGTGACATATAGCAGGGAAGCCACCCAGAAGGGCATTCAGCTCACAGTAAAGGCCTTCTGCAGTGGGGGGAGAGAGAGAGAGAGAGAGAGAGAGAGTGTGTGTGTGTGTGTGTGTGTGTGTGTGTGTGTGTGATGGGGAGAGAGAGATGGGGATAAAAAGCTGTGCTACAGAAAGAGTTGTTAGTGGACAGCAGGACAGCAGAAAGAACGAGAGAAAGAGTGATGTTTTACAGACAGAAGAGTTGCTTGTGTTGCTTTAATCGAGCTCTTCTGTTTAAGATGGCCTGCTCAAATCCGCACCGGCTGCCTGATTTATGTACAGCTGATGATTATATATGTTGGCTATTATCTCACTGACCATAACGAAATGAAACTACAGTGCAACCTCTGAAGTTTATATGTTTGGACATGCTGTATTATTCAGAATCATTTTATTTACCACCAGCCCATTTGCTTGATTTTATTAGATGACTGTAATTTAAAATCTTCAAAGCCTAAGACCACCTGGTTTGTATAGGTAGTTGGCCTCAGTGTGTGTGTGTGTTTTCTTTGAATGCATACACACATGCACACTTTGTCCTTTCGTTTTTTTACCCTCCGCACATCAAACGTGTCCAGGACATTCAAGGTCGTGTGTGGAAAGTGGGACAGCAGCGTTTGTGTCCAGCGCGTGGTCCGGGCTTTTTGGCCGCTGTAGGGTAACGAAGCCCGACCCTCTCGTGCGCTCGTGTGGGCGAGCGGCTATGGGCGGCGCTGGATCTGAGGCTCGAGGCGGGCGCCCCAGCAACGGAGCGCGCGGAGACGAGATCAAAGTGATCGCGGCGGCGGAGACGACCGTGGCCGCTTCTGACGCAGTTTCACGGCACTGCTTGGGAGCCAGGCTGTCGTGGTGGACCACACCGCTCTCATCTGAGTACTGCATAGCCGACACACGCACACACACACACACACACGCAAGCACGCACACACACACACACACACACACACACACACACACACACACACACACACACACACACACACACACTTCTGCTGTCCGCTGGTGTCACTAGCCTTTCATTTTCTCTTTCTTTATTTTCTTCCTCGTAACTGTTGCTTTCTGTATCAGTTTGCATTCATGTCTCTCTCCTTCCATCTCTCTCTCTCACCCCCCTCTCTCTCTCTCTCACCCCCCTCTCCCTCTCTCTCACCCCCCTCTCTCTCTCTCTCACCCCCCTCTCCCTCTCTCTCACCCCCCTCTCCCTCTCTCTCACCCCCCTCTCCCTCTCTCTCACCCCCCTCTCCCTCTCTCTCACCCCCCTCTCCCTCTCTCTCACCCCCCTCTCCCTCTCTCTCACACTCCCTCCCTCCCTCTGCCTGCCACCCATGCTCTTTGGTGAGTGTGCTGTTTATGGATGTGCTTTGGTGGTCCTGGAGTAGGCTATATTTTTGCTGTCGTTTTTTCTCTTGTTCCTTTTTTTTATAGCAAACACAAAATTGTTCCTAATTCTTCGCTGCTGGAGGGTGCTAATTTGTGGCTTTTGGCTCAGCGCAGTCTTCTAATTGAAAAAAGCTGCTCCCTCTCTTTCTCTCTCTCTCTCTCTCTTTCTCTCTTTCTCTCTCTCACCTCACACACACACAGACATTTTAATCTCGACATTCTTTCTTAGGAAACTTAAAGAAGAATGACTGTCAATTACAATTTAAGTATCACTTGAGGTAAAGTGATTATATAAACTACAGAGTCCTTACAGCATTTTGCTACATGTTAAGCATCCATAAAGGAATTGAAGTACATTTGCCTAAACGTATAAAACTGCAGGGTTGGAGAGGGGAGTAGCGAGAGTGTGTGTGTGTTTTATAGTACATCATTGCTGTTCTTTGGCCTTTTTCCAAACAGGTGTGTGTGTGTGTGTGTGTGTGTGTGTGTGTGTTTGTGTGTGTGTGTGTGTGTGTGTGTGTGTGTGTGTGTGTGTGTGTGTGTGTGTGTGTGGAAAAGGGTGTATTCAGTGCATCTCCCCCTGGGCTCTTTTGGGTTGTTGTGCACCGTGGACCCATAATTATGCTGACCTGTGCCTCATAACTTTGCCTTTATGCCTGCACTGTGAGTTCAGCACAGTAACCACCCTGACAGGTGCTGAAGCCTCAAAACAGGGAGAGAAACATGTGCGCTCAGAGGAGTGTGTGTGTGTGTGTGTGTGTGTGTGTGTGTGTGTGTGTGTGTGTGTGTGTGTGTGAAATGTGCAATATTTGTCAATTGTGATTTTTCACCACAATCGAAACTTGTCCTCTACATTTACCCATCTGTGCAATTAAAACACACACACTAGGGGGCTGTGGTGTCTGTGGTGCACACGTGCCCAGAACGGTGGGCAGCCCTAGTGCGACACCCAGGGAGCAGTTGGGGTTAGGTGTCTTGCTCCTTTAGTCATGGCCTCAGGCATGGGAATCGAACCCACGATCCTCCGGTCACAAGACCAGTTCCCTACAGTTCCCTTCCCTCACAGGACCAAGACTGCCTCACACTGTGTGTGTGTGTGTGTGTGTGTGTGTGTGTGTGTGTGTGTGTGTGAGTGAGTGAGTGACTGCACATCACTGTGATGGAGTGTGACTCAGACAATGAAAAGGAAACAAAGAAAAGTATGTGTGTAACGTGTGTGTGTGTGTGTGTGTGTGTGTGAGAGAGAGAGGGGGGGGGTAAGCAGAAGTGAGGTAGGTGAAGGCGATGTAAAGCCCCCCCCCCCCCCCCCCCCCCCCCCCTTCCCCCCCAAAAAAACGATTACTGTGTTTTGACTGCTGATGGCGCAGAGGTGAGTTTATTTAAACGGCGGATGTAAAAGGCAGCTGGGTCGCCACGTGGCAGCCCGGGGGCATGGCATTACTCCTTCCCAGGGACAATTACCCACTGTTAAAGAACCAAAGAACCACCATGCAGTCATACACACACACACACACACACACACACACACACACACACACACACACACATACACACCAGCGAACAAAAGAGGAAAGGAGCTTTGGAAAGGATTGAACTCTCCACAGCACGATTCTGTTTATTTGAACATACATTTCCTGTTACAGATTTAAAAATGACATTTTATTTGCGTTTCCTTCAATGTCTTTTTCTTTCATGCTTGCCTGCTCTTGTCCCCTCTACTTATTTCTTCGCTCTGTTCTGTTAATCCAGTGAGTTCCACATCATGGTCTAAAGTAAATAACGTTTCCAGCGCCAAATCACAGAACCCTCGCTAATGCAGAATGATGCCGTGCTTGGCCATAATTTGTAAGTGTGCTTACTCACTACCGCTTAAAATGAAAGGAAGAAACTCCGAGAGGCCTTTCTAGCGGACTCCGTGTGTCTGAGGGAGAGCAGTAAACCGAGAGCTTCTCGGTGTAAACTGGGCTCTTCTGAAGCGCACTTCAGTGAGGCTGTAAACCAGGCCTGGTGGGAGGAGACAGCGAGAGGGAGGGAACATTGTGCACAAGTGCACACTCCATCCTGCCTACTCTGTGGCTCCCTCGCTCCCTACGTCCCCTGGGCCCTGCACAGATGGGCCGGGAGTGGGCTTACTGGGATTTTTTCATAACGAGGTCATGTTGACGATCCCACACACCAGGAAAGACTGCAGACCACCCTGGCCGGCTTGCACTTAGGCAAACACACCCACGCTGCTCCTGCTCCTTCTGCCTGTCTCACTGATACTTGCGTGGCCAACCTTCCTTGCACTCTGCCCTATTTGTTGTCTTGGTGTTTGAGCTACACATTTCAATCCTTGCCTGCTACAGCTAATGGGTTCTTCACGCATGCCGAACTCTTACGCATGTAGAACTCAGGTCAAACGAATGCCCTCACTGATAGAAACTTCCGTCTCTGTTTCTTTTCCTCAAACAATAATATCCATTTTCAATAAAAACTGCGTCTTTGAGGGCCACGACACACAGTTGTTAGATGAATAAAAGGCACACGAAGGCTGAAGTGTTTAATGTGAGTGACAGTTTACTTTAGATCCAACACAAAAATGAGTCCCAAGGCCGTGTATGAGTTCAATATGGTCCTTTGGGCTGGAACTGCCTAGCACGTCTTCAGTCTGTCAGGAAGCCAGCGCCGTCTGAAGCAAGTTCTCCGCCGTCAGCGTTCAAACAAAGGCGGGATTCACTTAATAAAGTGGAAACACAATAAGAGAGAGGGGAACGACAACATAAGTACACATGTGCGGAAGATTCTTTTGCAAAAGCAAAAACATGACCCTGTTTAGAAAGACAGAGCTCTGAAGTCGGTCCATCTGGGAGACAGATCCGTTACAGACTTGTGATCGCTGAAATCGAACCTTTCCTCTTCTTGGACGTGTGAGAGGAGAAATATGAGGGGGGCCCATTGCTTGCTTTACAGTCCTCGTCTCTCGAAGCGGAGATGCAACGTCCCGCACACTTGGTCTCTGATAATGGGACTGCCAGTTTGGATCTGACGTGTTTCTTCAAGCTTACAGTGATTTCTGAGAAAGACGGTTCTGAGCCAAGATCACTTTTCAAAATGTTACTGAGATGTTGGCATAGCCTAACAAATGTCCTTCCCTGTAGTATCTATTTTGTTACTGAAGTGATGCACCGTGGTATTGCTTGTATGAAGTCTAAATTCATGCTTGGATATTTTTTCTAGAATTTAAAACGAGTATTCGAAACGAGCTACTTCTATCAGTTATAGTGAGCTAATGCATACGTTCACGCATAAACATCATCTCGTATTTCAAAGCGTCAAATTGGCACATGGGTTCTGACTAAAGGCTGCTAGGCCTGTGTGTGTGTGTGTGTGTGTGTGTGTGTGTGTGTGTGTGTTAGATGAAGCCGTCATTGTGTCGGAAAGGCGCTGGTTCGTGACTGTCAGGAGAGTGACGCTCCTTTTGGCTGCAGAGTGACCACAGCTGGACGCTGTTGGTTTTGGACTGCACGATCAATCAGGCCACGACCATCAGCATCTTCTGTACAGAGAGACGCATGTGGCAGCTAAAACTAAAGTTTATTCCATATATACAAACCTTATGCCTGATCTAAAGCATCGCTGCAAATGTACACTTTAATAAGCACTTTTGTTTCCAGAACGTTGGCCTGGATTAAATTGGATTTTCAAAGATAAATCACAGAAACGAGGGGATACAGACACTGTGAACATGTATTTCCTGTAACTGCCAGTCAGAACCAAGAACTTGAGGTATAGCAGCTAAAGAAAACGTTTGAGCTAACACTGCTAATGCTCATCCCGTTGTCTCTTCACCCCTGCACGTGGGATTAGTCTAAAACCACGATTAAGAATTTAAAGTGTAGAATTTCGGCTTTAATTCAATTAATCAGAGATGTAGTCAAAACAACAAGAACTGTGTCCCAGGCTGATTGCTTACAGACTATGTATGTACTGCAGTTGCAGCTATGACAACCATGACAGAGAGGGTGAAAAGTCTATAAAGTTTAAAAAGAGCTTTTAATTATTTGGATTGTACTATGCTCATGACTATAAACCTCACTGTGAGTGTACGTTAATATGTATTGTTACTTTGTATGAAATTAGGTTAATCCTACTGCTGACCAGTGTAAGTGTTAAAGAGGCTACTGTGTACGGCAGTTTTCCACAGTGACAGCCACTAAGTAGTTATCAGTAAGTAAACCGTCATTAGGCACGTGTGTTTAATTGATCCCCTTTGTTGTATAAGCTATAGACACGAAAGAAGGAAGAGTTATTAGCTGTCGAATGGATCTGTCATGTACGGCGTGACATTTGCTCTTCAGGCGAGGGTCTAAGGACGAACACGAGGCCCTCAGATGCCTCTCACGTGACGTGACTCCGGTTTCCCGCTGCTTTACCTCGCGCACAACGTGCACCGGGGCTTTCCACGTCCTACCGAAACGGCACCGGGGCGGTGTAGGCTGCACGTCCTACCGAAACGGCACCGCTGTGGTGAACACGTCGTCGCCGCACTTCACATTGACGGCATTCTCTCGGTTTCTTTTGCATTGGCCTCGTCAGTATTCACTCCTGTCACATATAATTACTTCTTCTAATCGACCTTCTTATATGCTAATAAATACATTTCCTCTCACCAATAAACAAAGTGGAAACAGTCTGTTAATCTAATAATATATCAGATTTTGTTTTACGGAAAAAATCAAAACTGACTTGGGAACAGTTCTGGAATCGGTTAATTTTTTTTTTCTTTTGTTGAGGTTTTGTTGCTGATGTCACCAAACATTTGTTCATATTGCAGCGAGTGAGGGAGATAAGATGACACTCCGCTGATGGGTATGTGAGTGGATCATATTCATCTGTTACATATTGTAAATTCAAGCCCAGTAATTGTGTTGGAATATTTTGGTCATTGATTCTTTTTTCACAGCTCTGGGAGATCTGGATAAATATCAAAGTTAATTGCACCATGTAATAGAAGAATCAGCAGGAACAACGGTGGTGTTTTATAGTTCCAAGACTGAACATTTCTCAGGTAATCTCCATGTGGAGTTGGTTAGTTATCCACACAAACAAACAAAGGCTTTCTTGTTTACTTGTTTTGAGCGATTAGTGTTGATTTTTATAGACCATCTTTGCTGGAGAACTTTGTGGGCCTGATGTGATTCGTTCCTCATCACCTGAGTCAGAACGAACGAACGCCTGTTGGAACCGAAGGTGCCTCCATTGTCCGGTTGAGAAGCGGAGAGAAATCCCAGCCTGCCCCAGTGCACAATGACGACTAAAGGAAACACCTTCTCCAACGTGCACCGGTCGGCTGGAGCAATGTGGGCAGGTTTTTTGCGCATCACGTTTCGTTCATTAACTTTAAAGGCTATGTCTTTCATCAGGACTTTACGAGCTCAAAAGAGCATGAGCCACAACCTTTACGCTGTGTGGAACAAGCCTTGGCCTACACACACTTAAACCCCTCACCACATGAGTGTGTACACACATGCTAGCACACGTGCTATACACACATGCACTATTTATATGAGCTTGTACACATAGGCAGACTTGTATAGCTTACACACACACACACACACACACACACACACACACAGGACTTGTCTGCACTATTTTGAACCCACTTGTTTACCGCACGAGTGTATTCGTATGCTTCTTTGCCAAAGGTCTGCTTTCACACACACGCA
Source organism: Brachyhypopomus gauderio (assembly GCF_052324685.1). Taxonomy (NCBI): domain Eukaryota; kingdom Metazoa; phylum Chordata; class Actinopteri; order Gymnotiformes; family Hypopomidae; genus Brachyhypopomus; species Brachyhypopomus gauderio. Next base: position 24,801,367 of record NC_135218.1, on the reverse strand, counting down.
CACACACTCTCTCTCTTCCTCTCTCTCACTCTCTCTCTCATTTGTTCACCAGACATCTCCACTTGTCCACAGACTCACGTGCCATGGATAGGCACACACTCTCACCACAGAAGAGGCACAACAGAAATGTTTTAATGGGAAAAAGATGAGAGTGGTTGGGGAGGGGGGCACAGACACACACACACACACACACACACACACTCCTTAAGAACAACATGCTTATTTTACACACATGTAAGCGTCTACCTCTGGGGCACTATTCCAGAGTGGCCAGTGAGTGTGTTCTCTTGGTGTTCATTTCCCCTGTGTGAGAAACAGGCTTCTGTAGGACCACAAATTCCAGGACTAAAAAGAGTTTGAGTAAAAAAGGTTAAAGAATTTGTCCAATTTCACTTGGGGAAAAAGTCACCTCAGGATAAATGACTACATTAATATTTCCAGCTGTCTTTGATTTCGAGGCACTTAAAGGGAGGGAGGGACCCGGTGTGTAGGACCACAGGGGAGCGCTAGCCATCATATCAAAAATGATTATCCTTATTTTAATTGCACGTCCCTTTTGGGCATCTGTATCCACGCGCCTCCCCTTCTGTGTCCCCCACAGAGTCCCAGTATTAATCCTGACAACGAAGGGCCTGTCTTATGATCACTCACTGCATCTGGCTGCCTCTCGTCTTTTTTTCTAGCCTGACGTTTTCTTTTATAGCGCACATGACGTGTGTTTTATGTCAGTGCCAAGCATCTCAGACACTAACTGGCTGAAATAAATCTTTGTCCATGTGTGTACCTCCTCCGGCGGAACTTCATTCTGACAGCAGTCCTTTGATGATTTGGTGTTTTGTTGAAAACACTCGTAGATGGAGTGTTGGAATCTAAACGATTACCGTTGGTGGAGTGCGTGTCGTGTCACGGTTCTTCTCTCTCGGATCTGACGGGGAAGAACACGCTGACTCTGCACTTCTGATGGAAACTTTAGACGTGATTCTGTTTTTTCCTCCACGCTGTGCTGGGAGTCTCCAACGCCGGACCGTGAGGCTACGCCAACACCCCACCAGGGCTCTCCTCCGTCACGCCGTCGTTCTGTTCTGAACTATTGTTCTTTTAATTTCTCCTTCTATATCCACTATTCTTTCCATTTTTAAAACTCTAGGCAACATCTGCATGACAGATGTGTGTGTGTGTGCGTATGAGTGTGTGTGTGTGTGTGTGTGTGTGTGTGTGTGTGTGTGTGTGTGTGTGTGTGTGCGTGCGTGCGTATGAGTGTGTGTGTGTGTGCATGTGCAAGTTCTCTCTTTCTTTCCGCACCCTTTCTCCCTATCTCTCCTGCACCCCGCCTTTTTTTTGGAATACGAGCACAGTGTTAATCCCTCGCTCCTTTACCTCACGTGGACCACCCACCTCAACAGCCCCACATGTACATCCACAGTTAGAGCATAGCGCCCCCTCATGGGCTGAAATGGACCCGCACTGAGCAGCAGTCATGCACAGTGGGCGCACCTGAAAGCAATAACTGCAGGAAAATGTTTCGTACCATCACTTACCAGCTGTGTGTGTGTGTGTGTGTGTGTGTGTGTGTGTGTGTGTGGGCACATCTGAGTAAGGACATTGAAATGGAGAGGAAGGCTGGTTGCTCTCATTCACTCTCTCTCTCTCTCTCTCTCTCTCTCTCTCTCTCTCTCTCTCTCTCTCTCTCTCTCTCTCTCTCTCTCTCTCTCTCTCTCTCTCTCTGGCAGTGTCTACTCTTTTTCCTCTCTTTTTCCGCCACATTCATACATACAGCCATAATACCTTACAGCTTGAAGATCACTTAACTTTATACACTAATTATTTGAATGTAACATATTATTTGAATGTAACATAAAGAACAAAAAATATTACAGTGCTACATGATCATATAAAATATAAATAATACATAAAACATGCCTGTATGAGAGCTGATCTTCATGGCTTCCTCCTTGCAGAGTGAGTGCACTAACAGACTCACATATAACAACAGAGAAATACAATCAATTCTACTACTACTAATAATAATAATACATTTTATTTAATGGCACCTTTCAAGACACTCAAGGTCATCTTACATGGCAAATTAAAGTACATATACAACATATAAATAAAAATGTTAAATAAAATTACCATTGAATACACAAATATCAATTAAAGCATGTTTTCAAGTTTTTAAAGTTTGAAAATATACATTTTAAAGTAGATTTACATACCCCAGCTGCTGCCCCTACTGGTTGGGTGTAGCAATTGCAGGGCCACACAATGCAAAGAACAAGGAAAAACTTGTTGCAGAATATAACTGTAGATAGTTTTGGTCGAATTTCCTTTCAAATAAATTGAAGTCATTTGCAACTCCATTATACCTGACGTAAAAGGTACGAAAGGTGTAAGTCTTGTTACATGACTACTTTAGGGGTCACAACAGCGCGGGACTGAAGATTGACTGTTGTTAAACAGACGTTCTATTGCCATACATGACTGGACTCTGACACTTCTGTGTTTCTGGGAATATGTAAAAACTGATGTGTTGTAATATAAAATGAAGTGGCAATTTACAGTAAATATACAGTAAAATTAAGGCGTCCTGTATTGTAAAACCAGAAAGAGTTTCCAGGATTACACATAGTACTGGTTCTCCCTCTAGTGGCAGATACATGCAAGTGCTGGTTTTACTCAGACCAGGAGAGAAGTGAAGCTCTGCTTAAATTACGCCTGCTTCAACAAATTTATGAGGCTAGTTTACGAAGTCGTAGTTAAAGCTGTGGATTTGCTACTAAGCCAGAGAAAGAGAGAGAGAGAGGAAGAGGAAGAGAGAGAGATGGGAAAATGGAGAGAGTGAATCGATTAGCGATGACAAGGTGCTCATGAAAAGAACAGAGAGAGTAACAGAAAGAGAGAGAGAGTACCAGTGAGAGAGTAACAGGGAGAGGTACACCAACCATACGCATGGGGAATGAGACCGGGTTGGGTACACAGAGGGGCATGTTGGTGATACGGAGGGGCATTTCCTGTGAGGGCGGTTGATCCAGCGCACATTGTCATCGTCACTGGGGTAATAAGGATGGAGAATGTTAGCAGTGCCAGGGCAGGGGTGGCAACTGTTCTTTCAGCATGCCACAATGACCCCACTACCACCCAACCACACCATTGTGTTCCTCTCTGAGAAACGCTGGGAGCTGCGTAGACGGTACGGGGAAGTGGGAGCGAGATGTATGAGGAGTCAGCGAGGAGTCGTAAAAGCAAGCGGCGGTGCTGTACAGATAGAGCGGGGAGGGGGGGGGGGGTCTGAAGGCGGTGCGTGTGTAGGAGAGAATGGGGCTCTTCCTGGCCGACTGGTTCTTCGCAGTCTCTGACGCTATTAAGCCTAATTATTCCCCCGGCACTGGTGAGCCTTGTTCCTGCTGAGAGTTTCAAGTTTGGATGGATGTTGTGAGGCGATCAAAAACCTGCTGGTTTTTATATATCTGTGTTGTTCTTAAAACATCGTAGTAAGCAGCTTAAATGGTTTGGTTGACTTTTTGGTAATTGGGCCATCTTTCCAGTGTTTGTGGTCTGTAAACAGGACGGGAGTTCTTTCAAAATCTTAGTGATTGTGTGGATTGTGGCGTGTTACAAGTGCCTATTGCCATTTTCTTCAATTGCTTGACAATATCCTGTGCAACAGAGTCCCGCCGCACCTGACCAGGGTCAACCTGGTCAAACCCCCCACCACACACACTCTCTCTCAGGACGGACGGCTGGACTGAAGTGCACGTGAATTTCAGTCGATCTCCGTCAAAGATACCATCACACGACCTGCTACTGTGCTCGGATCGAGCCTCACGTGGTGAACACAGCAGGGGGTTGAGGTTGAAGATAAGAGAGGTCTTCCTCACCCCCCCCCCCCCCCCCCCCCCCCGGTAATCCTCCTCACTCCCATTCGGAAACGCAGGGCCCCTCAACACTGTGTATTAAGACATCACTTATGAATTATGAGCGTTTGTGAGCTCACACCTGCGACTGTGGCATAGATATCCTGTTTGCAAATGGCCACTGGCCTCGCCAACACCCCCCCCCACCCCAGCCAGAGCTCCCCCCAGCAGGCCTGAACAGGAAGTGTGGACAGGAAACAGCTGTCCCTCACATCCGCCATCCGATCCTCAGGTGCATCCTGGATACTCAACACTCAACAGATACACCGTTTTATTCATTTGTAATATTTGTCTTATCAACGGCAACACATAAAAGAAATGTGGATGTTTTATTGGTCTTAGATTGTTTAGCTGTCCCGGTTTTTTTTCCCAATCCAAAAATTAGAAATGTGCTGACATTTCCTCTGACTGCTGGCTAGCTTTACCTACATTTTGGAAAAATCTGATCCCTTTGGAATAATCCCTGCTTAACTTCTGGGGCAAGTTGAACATTGTGTTTTAAGTACATCATACAGTATTATTCAGAACGTGAACCCAAAATCTTGTTATTTCAAACTTTAAAAACTCGCCCGTCCACTGCAAAAACAATGAATGAAACCAATGTGTTGCCATCTAATGTAAACACAGACTCCCAGTTACTTCCTGTAACATCAGCGAGTCTCCTGAAGCAGCCCAGAAGACACACGCCACCTCGTGCTTCATCCTCAGGAGCAACGGCCTCTCTGCTGGTCAGCTTCAGCCTGTATGTTGCTGACATCATCTGGGCTACATCTGCAGGGAAACCAGACCAGACAAACCCCCATACAAACCTGCTATTGCAATAGTCCACGGTCCAATAGCAGGTTTGTACGGGGAAGAATGCCCTGGGTAAACCAAGGAGGCATCTGGTTAGGTTCCTTAGCAGCTTACATGCATGCAGTCTGTTTTTATCATAGCTGGATCATAGTTGAAGCTATAAGCAGTTCTGTTCTCTGTATCTCTAATCTATCAGTTCTCTGGCTATAACTGGACAGCTGGTGGTGATGTGAGCAGAACGTTTTTGAAGACTTCCCTCACACTGGTTACTGTGGGCTGGCGGAAGATACATTTTCACCTAAACCCAGCACTTCTCTCCCACACACACACACACACACTTCTCTCCTTCACACACACACACACTTCTCTCCTTCACACACACACACACTTCTCTCCCACACACACACACACACTTCTCTCCTTCACACACACACACACTTCTCTCCTTCACACACACACTTCTCTCCCACACACACACACACACTTCTCTCCTTCACACACACACTTCTCTCCCACACACACACACACACTTCTCTCCTTCACACACACACACTTCTCTCCTTCACACACACACTTCTCTCCTTCACACACACACACACTTCTCTCCTTCACACACACACTTCTCTCCCACACACACACACACACACTTCTCTCCTTCACACACACACACACTTCTCTCCTTCACACACACACTTCTCTCCCACACACACACACACACACTTCTCTCCTTCACACACACACTTCTCTCCCACACACACACACACACACACTTCTCTCCTTCACACACACACACACACTTCTCTCCTTCACACACACACTTCTCTCCCACACACACACACACACACACACTTCTCTCCTTCACACACACACACACACACTTCTCTCCTTCACACATACACTTCTCTCCCACACACACACACACACACACACTTCTCTCCTTCACACACACACTTCTCTCCTTCACACACACACACACACTTCTCTCCTTCACACACACACTTCTCTCCCACACACACACACACACACACACTTCTCTCCTTCACACACACACACACTTCTCTCCTTCACACATACACTTCTGTCCGTCGCACACACATTTCTCTCCCACACACACACACACACACACACAAACACACACACACACACACACACACACACACACACACACACACACACACACACACACACACACACACACACACACACACACTTCTCTTCCACACACACACACACACACACATACACACTCCTCACCTTCACATACACACTTCTTTCCCACACACACACACTCCTCTCTTTCACACACACACTTCTCTCCTTTGCGCACACACTTCTCTCCTGTGCACACACTCACACACACTTCTCTTCTTCACACACACACACACACACTTCTCTTCTTCACACACGCTTCTCTTCTTCATGCACACTTCTCTTATTCACACACACTTCTCTTCTTCACACACACACACACGCACACACACACACACACACACACACTTCTCTTCTTCACGCACACTTCTCTCCTTTGCACACACACTTCTCTCCTGAGCACACACACACACACACACTTCTCTTCTTCACACACACTTCTCTCCTTTGCACACACTCACACTTCTTCACACACACACACACACACACACACACACACTTCTCTTCTTCACGCACACTTCTCTTCTTCACACACACACACACACACACACACTTCTCTTCTTCACGCACACTTCTCTTCTTCACACACACACACACACACACACACACACTTCTCTTCTTCACGCACACTTCTCTCCTCCTGGCATGTTGCACTGTTTGTCACTTTCTCCACAGAATGGACCTGCTCCTATTGCTCTAAACAATTAGTCCCTCTGATTTCTATCACAGAACCTGCACAATAGTGTTTACATGGGCCACAGGAAATGTGTCCATGGAAGCATTTTATTGTGTGTGTCGAGTGTGTAGAGAGAAAGCAGAGGAATGATTTTTCTGTTTACATGTATTTTATAGCTTATATGGATTGATTGTGATTTATCCATCACCAGCAGCATATGGTGCTGCTCCTGCACTGTAAACATCTCCCATGGAATATTGTCTTAGTTTACTTTCATATGCCTTTTTAATTCAGTCTGTGTCCTTTATTTGATGTTCATTTGAATTGATGAATTGGCATTGATTTTGATAATGTGGAGGCATAAAAGTCCATTACACAGGCACACACACACACACACACACACACACACACACACACACACTTGACAGGTCAACCCTGGTGCTCTCCTGCTTGTGTTTGGAACAATAAGACTCTTCAGGGTTCCAATAGTGGCTCCAATTTCTTCCTCTCTGGGTCTGTGGAGAGGAAACCGTCTGCTGTTACTATCATCTCAGACATGCACAGCCTGGGTCGTACCAATCAAGCGATTACATGTACAGTACAGATCAAAAGGTTGGACAGACCCCAATGTTTTCATAGTGAAAGGCATTTTAATCTATTGGTTTATGCTTACTGAGAATTTTTTACATTTACATTTTATGGCATTTTGGCAGACGCCCTTATCCAGAGCGACTTACATTTTCATCTCATTTTTATACAAGTGAGCAATTGAGGGTTAAGGGCCTTGCTCAGGGGCACCTCAGTCATGGCATTAGGCCTGGGGATCGAACCCACGACCCTCCGGTCACAAGACCAGTTCCCTAACCACCAGGCCATGACTGCCCCCTATATATAGACTATAATATATAGAATTATAGTCTATATATTAATATCAAATTCCAAAAAAGAAAAAAAAATTGGAAAACAAAAAATGTAAAAAAAACAAATTTTAAATGCATCCTAAGCAAATGGTTTTCATTCAGAACCTTTAAATGGTTTTCATTCAGAACCTTTAAATGGTTTTCATTCAGAACCTTGGTCCCTCACAAGTGTTCAACACATGTGAGGATATCATGGTGTGTCCATCCCTGCCATGGATGTGCCATGTGCTTTGTATCTACGTACCTTCGCAGCACCTGTCAGGCAGGTAACTGACGTATTTGGTGGGGTTTGTGGTTACCTTCAGTCTGCATTCAGTGAACCTTAGTTCAGACGTTAGCGCAGACTGATTTTGTCCTGCGGCACTCATCAGCAGTGATATATTTTATTAATAGTGATATATAGATTGATATTTTGATTTCTCCTCCTCATGACGGCGTGCGTTTCAATATTCTTGGGTTCACATGTTGCGTAACCACAGCAGAGCAGTGACCTGTCTGCACGTTCAAGTTCATAGTCGCCGTTTCATTCAACAAACCGTGGTCATCGTCCAGCTGCGTACACACTTCAGGACGTACTGCGTAGCAGATGAAGCTAGCGTGAACACCTCTGCCTCATTTACTTCAGCGTCAGCTTCCTCCAGGTGTTAGCTGCCCGATCCCCAAGGGCTGGAAGACCACTCACGTGTGACTCTACTCAGGTCTATAGAAACCCTGTGGGCAGGTTGCCGGCTTGACTGGGCGTTAGAGAGTCTATTCAACGCCCCGGGAAGGATATATTTAGAAACGGAGAAAACCCAGGTCTCAAAGGTATTGCGCTTCGAGTCATTCTCATAGTCTTAATTTAACACATAGGCAAATCCACAGAGAGCGTGTGCAGCAGTGGTGGTGCTGGAACTATAGAAGCCACCCAGCTGGAACCACAGGTGTTAAAGATGTGAGCAGAAGAAGACCAAGGCCACACTCAGGCCTGCAGTCATACAACACACATATTAGTAGAAATTTTGCTTTTACATGCATTAAATCCATATGGGAGCTTAAGTGTACGAGTCTGTACTGTCTTCATTAATACAGAGTTTATTAAGGAATAAAAAGAAGGAGGACGTAATTCAGCTATAAAATGCTAAAGGGAATTAAAGTCAAAAGGAATTCTGAAAAATGACGAACGCAGACTGCAGAGTGAAGCAGTGTTTTGATTTGAACCGAGGTTATCTGAAGCTTCACATTAGTTAGTAACATTATCATAACTCAAAGATGATGATTAAATACCAACTCTGAATCTGCCTAAAAATAGGATATCAAGTAAAAACAGGAATATCCCACATGTTCATTTATTTTTCTGAAATAAAATAATAATAATAATATAATAAAGATGTTATGATAATCATGATCATCACAATCACCATTATTCACCATAATAATCACATTCAAATGTATACATTTTTATAAATTTTTAATTAATTTGTTTATTGTTTGTTGTTGTTTTGTATCCAGGCCTTTAAGGATGTGCATAAAGTACATGTAGAAAGTTTGTGTTTCCCTTTTGAGGAAATTGACTCCAGCGCTTTGTACTTTGAGGAAAGTAACGAGCCGTGTGGAGCTTGCAGAAAGAAACTCACGTCTGCAGAGAGCAAAGTGTCTGTAATGAAAACACCAGCATGTCTGGTGAACTGGAGCAGATCGAGTGTGGCGTGTGTGTGGGGGGGGGGGGGGGCATCTTTAGTGTTATTCAGTGGTAATGTAAAGTCAGCTTCCTTCTAGCTGTGATCCAAGAACTTTTAGATTCTGGGACTGACCAGAGAGGCGAGTGTGTGTGTTTGTGCGTATGTGTGTATGGGGGGCAGGTTTCCTTATCTAAGGTCCACAGGCGGTTTCTGAGTTGCTTATCAGCACAAACCATATTGTGCGAGTACATCCTCCTGTCCAGCAGAGAGCGGAAAACTGCTCCCCCCCCCCCCCACCCCCCTCACCCCAAATCCCTCCCTCCCTGTTTCCCTCTCTCTTTCTGTACAGTCCAATACGTCCCTCTCCAAGTGGAGGCCAACTGGAGGAGCATGTCTGGGGGGGGGGGGTGTCAAAGGGAGAGGAGAGAAGGAGAAGGAGGAAGAGAGAGAGCCAGAGCCCTCACCTCCATTTAAACTCCCCAGGATTAACAGCTTCTCATGGGTTTCTCATGGAAACCCGGGCACCTACAGAACCCTCAGCATTGAGCCGAGTCTCCCACCGTAGTGCCGCGGTCATCACTGTGGTCATCCTGGGCTGCACTGACACAAGTCACTCGTTTCTGAAGACAGTCACCGCTGCACCTCACTGGTTCCTCCGCACAGCTGACTCGAGTGAGGTGGACAAGGAGGATGATGAGAAATGAGTGACGAGAGAGAGAGAGAGAGAGAGAGAGAGAGAGAGAGAGAGAGAGAGAGAGAGAGAGAGGAGTGGAGAGAGAGAGAAGGCGTGAAAGAGTAGGAGGTTGTGCAGTCACTGGAGGACACGCAGAGCCGTACACTAGCGGAGGAGAGAACGGAGTGAGCGTGTGAGGGTGTGATCACCATTCTGTCCACAGCCATGGTGAGTATCTTAAGGAAGCGATCAGCGACGCTATTAAGGAAGTGGACTTTATTGACATTCGTCCATCAGCCCTTATGCGCAACAATAATGCTACAATTTCTACCGCTACTTTTTAGCTGTTATATATATTCAGGTTATATTAAAATATAATTTGCTTTGCTAATTTTCACAATGTTTCTGTAATAACTGATTGATGCACTATTTTTTTAAACCTTAATCTGTGTGTTTTTTAAGGATAATTGGTTATGAGGATAATTGGCTACGTTCAGAACAGCTAGTGCGCAAACTAAGTGTTTTCTTTTATGTTTTGTACAGTAAGTAGAATATTATTATTCAGCTTCTTCTTTCAAGTTCCCTCATACGAGTGCCAGTTTATGACACTGCAACCACGTACATACTCATCAACACAGAACAGGTTTTTAGATGAAATTACTCAAGATGTAAGTTACTAAGATGATTAACCCTCATCTTGCTAGTACGTTTGGTGTTATTAAATATAGATGTTAATGCACCTCAAGTTTGTGCCTGTAAACCTATACATTAAAATAAAAAGTATTCCTTTTGCAAATTGCAAATGTATAAAATATAAATCTAACCTAAATTAAAAAAAAACCTAATGTAACATTTAATGTCCAGTGACCATGGTGACATAATTAATTAGAGTACAGGTTCATGAAGAGCACATTTCAAATATGGACACAGACTCATTTGTCTGTGGTAATACCAACAAATAATCAATCAGTTGCTTTCTCGTTTGGTCTCCGTCAACTAGCTGGAGAAAAGAGTCACTGCCTGGTGTGTTAGGCCTGGAGATCCCACACCGCCTTTCCCTGTCAAACGGCATCTCTGTTTCAGCCCCAACTAAGAGCACCGTAATGAGTATTTTGTAGCATCGGTTGAAAGGAGAAATGTGCTGAGTGAGTGTAAGAAGACATATTTGAAAGCGCAATGTGGGGAAAGGGGAAGGATCTGGATTGCAAAAGCATTTCATGACTCGCCGAAAGTCAGTCAAACACATAACTGCGTATTTACACCGTCACAGAACAGATGGCAGGGGCCATATTGTTTGATTCTTTCACCGCTGATAAAATATGACCTCAAACTTTGCGGTAATTAACTCTGGTGCCACAGAGTGTGTGAGGTTTTTACACTGATCTGCTTAATTTGGTCTCAAATATTAAATGTAGCCCAAATAGCTCATGCTGGTTGTAAATATATTAGAAAATAATTTCAAAACATGACAAACGTGGGTGTTTTGGGGTTTAGAAATGATGACCAAATGTTTGATCAAATGTCAATAGTTAACCATGCATGCTGTACTGAAGCTCGTGCTATAGACAAGGGTGCCAGACATTTGAGCAAAAATGTCTTGCATTTTTAAACGTACCATGTCATACCTTTAATCTTTTAAACTCTAGAACGTTCACGCAAACTATTTCGTTAGCTTGCTGCAACTTCTCCTGATGTCCTTCTGCAGTTGTTCAGATCTGTGAGTGGTCAACGTTCGAACTGAAACACGGAAAGGACATGCAGACAGACGTCTGGCAGGACCCTCAGGACCCGCGCCGGCCACACAGCGCTCACCACTGAGGCCCTTGACCTCACAGCTGCCCCATGAGGTGTCCGCGGTGCACCAGAGGAAAGGGGAAACATCGGCGCGCCACGCTCAGCACACACACTCGCGGCTCCACTCGCGCACTTCTTTCTGAGACGTGCGAGGAGAGGAAAAGGCAGAGGTTTCGTTTGGAGCGCGGGACGGCCAAAAACACACCTGCGGCACAGAGTCGCTGCTCTAATTGCTTCATCAGAAGCCCGGCCATACCCAGGGGCCTCCAGAGACCACGAGTGAAAGACAGAGATAGAGAGAGAGAGAGAAGGAGACACGGGGTTAGAGGAGGACCATGATGGAGAAGTTGGAGCCCCCCGCCTCCCCGTCTCCTGCACTCCCTGTGGTCGACCCCCTGACCCCTCCCCGCACCCTCTCCCCATGCGCCAGCAGCCCCGCGGCTAATGAGGCTAACCGCACCGAGGTCCGTGCCGGCACGAGTCCCGGCAGCCCTGCCGTGGAGAACGTTCCCGAGCCTGTGCCTCGCTCTTCTGAGGCCCCCCGGCCACCCACGCCACCCCGGCCGCCTTCCTCCTCCGTCCCAGCTCCGTCCTCGGTTCCCACCGCCGCGCTGCCCCCCAACATCCCCGTTATCAGCCTGGCTCACAGCAAGCCGCCCGTTCCCCCCGTTCCCCATCCACGCGGCCCAGCTCACCGCCCTGCACCCCATCCCCACGCTGCCCCACGGCCCAGGAGAGATCAGGCTGGCCCAACTGGCCTCTCTCTCGGGGGCCAACCCACCGGCCAACGTGCCCCCACCTGGAGCTCTGCTGTCGCACCAGTACCTGTCTGCACATCCGCTACTCAACAGGTAGGAGCTCTGTGTACTGTAGCTTGACGTTAATGGATCAGATTGCTGCCTCCTACAGGAAATGAGAGGAAATTGGCCAGAGCTGTATCAAAAAACTGAGCTGGGGACAGAAAACATGAGACATAAGCAGAAACACAGACCGCTAGGACAGTACAAGGGATTTGTGGAATAAACTATAGAGCTAAATAAACAGACCAGGGCCTGTGATGCACTAGGTCATCTTAATATACAATAAATAAACAAGTAAATTAAAAATCTCAAAGGAAACTAACATTAATTATTTTTGCCACCACCAGAATAATATATGGTTTGGCAAATTAGTTCACTGAACAACTTTTGCTTCTTAGTAGAACAATTTGAATTCTTCATGAAATCTGTCAAAGAGTTTGCCATGTAGAATCTATTACTAAGTTCTGTTGTTAAGGGAGGTTCACTGTTTCAGTTTTTGTTTTGAATTGAAATATGGAGATATCAAGGCTGGAGTCACTGATAGCACTTAATTAGTTTTTTTTTTTTTACACAATTGAGATGTTTCAACTAAATTAAGTAAAAAATAAAATCACTACAGCTGTTAGTACTAGTATCAGGGACAATCTTAGATCTAACATAAGAATGCAAATTAGGGCTGATTTGTTATACATATACAGATTAATTAATTCATTCATTGTTATGAGCTAAAAAATACTCGTTGCTAGTAATTGTGAGTTTCTGGATAAATGCTTTCAAAACATTAGATTAGGTCTCTCCAGATCACCAAGCTTATGTGTATATAAAGATATTACATCATCTACTGCTAAATTAGCTTGACAAACCAACTTTAGGTTTTTATGATCTTTTCATGTGCAGCATGATGTGCAAAGATCTTTAAAATACTGATGAGCTTGATACTGAGTTAGTACAAATTTACAGGTTAATGAGGTAATGAAGGAGTTGAAAACATCAAATATGATAAATCAACTTGAAATCGAAATGAACACATTTGAAGAGTAGATGGTCTCACACCAGAGATGGTCTCACACCAAGTGGTTCGGGTGTTTCTTGTAGTTACTGGTCCTCCCACACTGGTGGAGTTTCTGTACATGCTTTCTTCATTTTCTTCATGGCTACTTGGCATCATTTGGTTCAGCTATGGCAACACGTGTGCTTCACGTGACACATATTTGGAGAACAAACTGATGATGTCAGTGTCAGCTAACCTTAGCATGCTTCATTTAAATAATGCCAATGTGACAATTACAGAATGAACCAGTTAGCATTAATCTATTTGCATATTTGATCATCATAACTAATGGCGATTTTAATTATTTGTTTTTTCTTTAAGTATCTGGCATCAGTTGATATCCAGGACTGTAACTTTCCTCAGTGTGTTATACAAGCGGTTAATTTCAGAACTCAGATACTTCTCCATTTCTGACACAAAGGATCCTCTCAAGTCGTCTTTACAATGAATTTTTATTTTTTTTCAAGGCAACACTCCTGAGAATTTTCAACATTTCATAATCCTCCGGTAGGTTTCTGTCAGGATTGGTTGGACTGGAACAGTGAGCACAATGCTGACGGTAATGATTCATTCCAGTTGTGGGAGCCTTTGCCAAACTGCAGCTAGACCACAGTGCAGTTATTTGTTGACAGATGCAAGATTTATGCACACAAACTTCCTATTTACTCGATGTGCCACTCAGGAAGGTTCAGGAAAGACCTCAGGTTCTACAGAATACTGCCCGTCCCACTATCTTGAGGTGGTGTTGGTGTTTATGATGTTTATGCAGACAGGTTGCCTCCCACACCCATAAGCTTTTGCACAAGCCCCTGTCTTCTCTGCCCTGGCAGTGGTGTTGTGCATCCGCACTACAGGTACCGCCTCTCACCTCCAGATCCATGTGCAGATTCCCACTTTTCACAGCCAAGGGTGACCTGGATCAGATCCCGGATCAGAACACGAGTTTCATATGATTCAAAAGATGCAGCAAAAGATCCAGGAAACCCAACATGTTCAGCATGCAGATGAAGTGATTCTGATTCAGTCGGCCACGGCACAAACGAGTAAAGATCTCCTCCAGGTCCTCCATCATTGGCTGAGCCGCCCTAATGAAGTCAGGGCTCGACTGGTCACATCTGTTCAATCAGAGCGCAACAGCTCATCAAAGCCCACATAATTGCTTTTTATGGATCTCTTTCCATGCCGACACGTCAGTTAACCTGCACCATTTGCTACAACTACTTATCTGTCTTGTGTTCTCTGGAGCAGATTGTCTGCAGGTGTCTACAGGAACTCCGGTGTGTAAGTCTGGTGTCTGGTGTGGCTACAGAGAAACAACTTTGGCTATTTTTTTTTACCCCTTTTTCCTCTTGCAGCTCTTTCCTCGGTGCCTCCGCTAACTACAGCCTCCTCAGCAGCCGCATTAAGAGGAGACCGTCGGCACACTTCGACCTTGACCTCGCCGAGTGTGAGTCTGATCCCTTCCGTGTGTTTTAGTACTTGATAGGCAGCGGGCTGATTTCACCAAAGCATTTCCACCCTGTAGCTGCCTTCAGCGTTTGTGTACAGGATGCACGCCGTGTCCAGTGGCGATGTAATTTACCCAGGTGTGCTGGCGTGGTCTCTTTCAGGTCCTCCCCAGAAGCTGGCCCGTCGCGTCTTCACGAACAGCCGTGAGCGCTGGCGGCAGCAGAACGTGAACGGGGCGTTCTCCGAGCTGCGCAAGCTCATCCCCACGCACCCGCCCGACAAGAAGCTCAGCAAGAACGAGATCCTCCGTCTGGCCATGAAGTACATCAACTTCCTGGTGACGCTGCTGAACGACCAGGCTGGGGGCAGGACAGAGGAGGGCCCGGCCCGAGCCAAGGACGCGGGAGAACCGCTACGCCCGGGTGGGTCCTCGCCCGTCCGGCTCGCCCGCCGCCCGCCCGCGTCGGCTCGGCCCGCCACGGCGCTCCGCGACAGAGACTCCACCGACTCCATCGTCGCCTTGACGGCGTCGCCGGGCTCCAGCTGCTATGGCGACACGGACAGCGAAGAGACCTCGGTTCCGCAGAACTCGGGCACGAGGAAGACGGGTGTGAGCGAGGGGATGATGGAGAAGATGAAGGAACAGATACAGACTGTTACAGCGAGCGGATACCAGCGGTGACATCACCGGCCCCACGGGCTTCACGTTCGCCGAACACCAGAGCACTCTGGGAAACGAGGAACTGACTAACGGGGACTATTGTTCCAGAGATGATTGTGTAGCTTGAGCGATGTGTCTGGTTTGTTTTTGTGGTATTGTGCTATCATTACGATGATGACTTTTACACTTTATTTTGGGTTTGCTGTGTCTCCACCCAACTGGACTCCACTGAACACCCTTCCAACCCCTTGCATCCCTGTTTCACAGAACTTCTGATGCTGGGGCATTCGGGTGGTTCTTCATTTGAGTTTCCTCTATCGGGGAAAAAAGAACAAGCTTTGTATTTTGAAGACATTGTGACATTCTGTAGCGTAGACACTGGGAATAAATAGAGATTCTGGGTTTGTGGTTCCTCAATTGACATCCTCTTACTATAGACAACTGTGTCTTTGTATCTATCCTCTAGCAGCATTGCAACATAAATTTGGTCTAGCATGGATCGTATTATAAAATATTATAATACAAATGTTTCATCTACACAGAGCAGCCAAAACATTAAAACCACCTTTCCGCCTCCGGAACAGCTCTGACCCACTGAGACGTTCAGACTCCACCAGGTTCCTCTGAAGGGTTCCTGTGGTGTCTGCTGGTACGTCAGCTACTTCAGGTGCTGCTACGTGAAGCCTCCATGAATCAGACTTTTTCATCCAGCACATTCTACCAA